>NC_140474.1:16551774-16834274 GCF_051167445.1 Perissodus microlepis
GCTCAACTAAAAATGAAAATACCACACTAGACTGAACTTTTTTGTTCTCTTTAAACTTGTGGACTTTCTGGTACTGATTTTAGACTGTGGTTCTAGTGATTGTGTCTTGTTTTTACAGCCAGAGTTACTCAGGGTCTGAGTGAAAAGGTGTCCAAGTGCTGTGACCTAAAGGTGTACAACCCAATCAATGAAATATGTTGTCAATCAACCATCATATCAAAACGCGGACCAATGGCTGAATGCTGTGGTAAAGGTGAGCAGACACACAGTTGGAAAAGAAGACTAAATTACATTTCTGTGAAATGTACTCCATTCAAACATTTTGAGGATATTGGAGCAGCTTCTCAGTTGAGTTATATTTGAAGTAAAAATAAAAAAAAATGAAAATGATCTTTTCAACAGATGTTTTTGATAAGGACAAGCAGTTGTGTTGTGGTCCAGCTGATAATAAGACAATTCTGGTGAGGAATTCCCGTCACCATGAGTGCTGTGGTCACAGCCACTTTGACACTGAGACTCAGTGCTGTTCAAATGAGACGATGGAGATACAACCAAAGAATTCATCCTGCTGTGTCAAGAATTTCAGTCCAGGTATGCTCAGTACATAATAGCATGTCATTCTTTGCTGAATGGATTTCATGACATTTTTTGTAGTTTGAATCCAACTTTACATATCAGTCTTTAGGTATGTCAAACTGAGGCGTCTGCATGGTTACATTTGCTTAAAAAAATAATCAGCTTTCGATTAGTTTGCTTGTAGCAAATTTCCCTTTTTCCATTTTCCTTTGGATGGTTAAAGGAAGCTTATGCTAATTACTGTGAGTGAAGCCTGTATGTTGACTTTGTCTTTCCCTCTACAGGCCTTTCAAGTGGAAATTGTTTAGTTTCTTTGTTTTTTTTTTTTCAGTATACTGAAACATAAGCTGAAATTAAGCATATTTCCTTTTTATTTAAAAATCTTGATGCTTTTTGTCCACAGGTGTGGAAAAACAGGTAAGCACACTGTAACAAAAGTATTAATTGCCTTAGATTGGTCAATATAGAAACGTATTGGTCCTGTCTTAAACAATATTTTTAGATCCCATTTTATTTTACAGATCACAGAGCTTCAACCCAACTGGTAGGTTAAAGGAACTTTTTGCAATTATTCTAGGTCTTTGTCAGCCCTTGGCATTTCTCAAGCGTCCTTCTTTCTAATCTTGCTTCTTATAGCTAATTGTATCACCACGGCACTGTTCTCTGCTTTTTCACCTTTGTTATGTCTGGTTGGTAAGCTATCACCAGTTTGCCCATCTGTATCTGGAAGTCCCAAAGACAACACAGAGGCACTAATCATGGCAGTACAGGAACAAGCCCTGAGCAAAAGATCCATAGAAGCTGGAGTCTACCACACCAGGCAAGACCCCAGGTGCAGGCTGTGTAAAGATGCCACTGAGACAATCCGCCACATAACAGTAGGGTGCAAGATGCCTACAGGCAGGGCATACATAGGACGCCATAACCAAGTCGCCAGCATAGCATACACGAACATCTGTGCAGAGTATGGCCTGGAAGTCCTGAGGTCAAAACAGGACACGGGTGGTTGTGAATGACCAAACTAAGAGCCTGTGGGACTTCCAGATACAGACAGACAAACTGGTGATGGCTATGAACCGGACACAGTAGTGGTAGACAAGCAGAGGACCAAAGCTTGAAGAAGGGGTAAGCAGGGGCAAGAGGGGAATTTTTAATTCATGTAATTTACATCCATATCTATATGTTTATATAGTTCCGGTTTGACTTTATTAAATGAAATCTCTATACATATTTTACATTTGTGTGCCATACATTAGTCTATGCTGTTTACAAAAAACAAAAAAACAAACAAACTATTAATTGTGTTCGACTTTGTGGTTTTGTTCATGTGATGTGGACAGTTTGTGTGTTTATTTTTGCCCGTCTTTGTACATCCACAGCACTGAACCAAACACACATCTCTGTGGGTCATCATGTTACAATCCAAAGGAAAGTCAGTGCTGTGAGAGAAATCAAAAGCCTCACTGGTTCTGTGCCTCAGGTAACACCGTCTCCATGTTTGTTTTGACATTTATCCACTTTATCTGTTAGTTACTAGTTGATGTGACTTGGCACCACAGGGTGATCTTAACTATACAGCTTCAATAGCAGTTAGAGCTTTTTGGTATCTTGTGTGTATCAGTGTGAAAGCAAAGAAGTTCAACAAAATACTAAACTAATAATGTAAATCGAAAATGATATCAAAATAAGAAATGGTGCCATTTTCGCTCATTTTGAAGTCATAAACCTTAAACAGTTCTAAAAGACGGGGACAGGAACACATATACCTTTTGTACTCCTTTTTTTGATTTTGCTGTGCCCTACGCGTTTTCCGTCTGTGATGGTTCTCCAGCCAGCTTTGTACTCTTTTACTACCATGTAATCTATTATAAAGAATAACTGGGCATTGTCTAACGTGAAAAAAAGACATCTGCATGGCAGCAAGTTCTTCCAAATCCTCGATTTATTTTTCAGTAATAAGAAGGCTTTCATGATGCAAGTTACTCAAGCCCCACACCCTAACAAATGGTTTGATGCTTTAACTCAAGAAAGAGCAGTATTTCATGCCACAAACAGAGTTCAACTAAATGTAAAACATTTGTTGTTATAGGCAGACAATTAGCCAATAACAAACCCTGCTGAAAATAAGGCAAAAAAAAATGTGGGAGGAAGCGACAGTAAAGGCTGTGAATAAAGCCACAGAGACAAATGATTGAACGATTTGACTAAAAAAACAGAATGTTGGGAAGAGTTGTGTCTGTCTGACTTACTTCCCAGGTTGCCCTCAGATAAATCCAGACAGTGAACTAAATTTCTTTATGCTTACCGACAATGAAGTATGTGTCATCATACTTTGAGACTGTTAAGAAGTCTGTCTTGCGAGGATCAACGTCATGGGAAATGCAGGTGATGCATGAAAGCCTGGCTACTCAAAACCTCTTTAAAAAAGGTTCTCGATGGATACAGACATCTAAATTTTTAGTAGCAACTGGTGTGAAGATAACATGTTTTAATGCAAATGTTGTCATGTGCAGCATTACTATAGGGCTGAACTGAGAAAAAGTGATAAGTAATCGTAGTATTGTGAACAACCACAATTGATCACACAGCTTCCGGCTTCTTGTGCCATCCAGTAGAACAATAAAGCTTTTTAATGAATAAAGAGCAAGTGAAATTAAAAGAGAGGAGGGGAGAGAGACAAAAAGCAAGTGTGTTTTTTTTGTTTTTTAACTACGGAAATGACTCATTAGATGAGCAACATCTTTTGGATAAAACTAGCTCCCATAAACTGCAAACTCACACTCCAAAAAGGATGTTAGCCCAACAACACATGGCAAACTGCAGCTCGTTTGTTAAAAACATTTCTGGAGCTCTGAATGGGTTCATTAACTTTGTTGTACCGCTATAACTTGTTATCTTTATGACATGTTGTTGAACCAGAAAGTCACCCAACTCTTTTTTTCACTTATTCCCTCCACTTTACCATAGTTTTGCCCTCACTCTGATTTTTGCACATTTGGCTTCACATGCCATCAGGGTTCTTTTTTCTGACAGGTAATTCCTCTGTGCGTCGCTTACCCTTTGCAGATGGAGACAATAAACTTATGTCTATTAAAGAGGGTTTTGTATTTGAAACTCAAGCAGTAAGTGTGCGAAACAGGGAACGTCATCTTTTCCACATATCATTTATCTCAACATGTTCAGTCTGATAAGTTTTTATTGCAACTACTATAGAGGGAAGGAAGATCAGATAGTTGATTGCTTCACAGACATGATTGAGCTGAAATCTCAATTTTATCATCAGTACAGTGCAAAGGATGGGAAAATAAGTAGGCTCTTACTTGTGAATATCAAAGAGGGTATTGTATTAGAAAATGCAGGTACAAGTAAACATGCTGAATGTGAACAAGTATCATTTCTCCTCTCTCAGACCCTCTGAGTCATCTTTTGTGGACATTATTCATCTCAACATGTTTACTCTGATAAGTTTTTCACTGCACTCTCTCATCTTTCCACCTTTCTGACCCTCACATCCCTCTATTTAGGTCTAAGCAAGACGACACCAACTGTGTATAACCCACGCACGCAAGTCTGTTGTGATGGATGTGTATCTGCGTGGAAGCCTTGGATAGATCAAGTAATGGACTAATTGCTTTACTTTTATTCTGGCTGCTTAGCTGGAAGAGTTTTAATTTTGTCTTTTTAATGCAAAGGTTAACAATTTTTATCTTTTTAAATTAGCTAATGTACGCACATTCATTTCAGTATTAAATTCTATTAAAAGAACACTTGAATCTGGAGCACTGACAGGAATGGTACAGAATGATCCCAGAAGAAAAAAAAAAGCTTTTTCTATGCAAGTTTGATTAGAGAGCTCTGAGTTCCACCCTGCTCCTTTTATACAGTAACAAGGGTATTTACGATCTGATGTCTAAAGGTCATCTAAAGGCATAGGTAGCGGTTACAACTAATGCAAAAGTGTGTGTGTGGGATATAGTGTGTGGGATATAGTGTGTGGGATATTGTGTGTGTGTGTGGGATATAGTGTGTGTGCATTTGAATGTGTAGAGGAAAAGCTTGGTTTTGTCTGCATTGCTTCACACTTAAATTCATTACCTCTGATTCTTCCAGTGCTGTGGAGAGACGCCGTATGGCTCGGCACAACGTGGAGGTCTCTGTTGTAATAACACCTTGTACGAGGA
This sequence comes from Perissodus microlepis, assembly GCF_051167445.1. Lineage (NCBI taxonomy): Eukaryota > Metazoa > Chordata > Actinopteri > Cichliformes > Cichlidae > Perissodus > Perissodus microlepis. Next base: position 16,556,532 of record NC_140474.1, read on the forward strand.
CAGAGACGATGGAGAGGAATGTTCAGAGATGGGTATTCCTTACAACCCGGCTAAAGGGACCATGTGTTGTTCTCAGTTTCACGGCAGCCCAGGACAACACTGCTGTGGGACAGAAATTTACCAGCCTCATGCTGAGATCTGCTGCAATGGACACAGGTGTGTGTGTGTGTGTGTGTGTGTGTGTGTGTGTGTGTGTGTGTGTGTGTGTGTGTGTGTGTGTTCTTTTTAATGGTTTTAAACACTTGAATTTTTTTTTTTTTTTTTTAAATCACATTCATATTCACTGTTATTATATTTGCTTTTTTTGTTTACTCTTAATATCACACCCTCTACAGACAAAATTACAACATCATTATGATAAGAAGAGCACCTCAATGTCAGCTGTATATATTTCATTTTGTTTAATATACTGGGATATTTGTAATTAGAGCTATTTGTTATATTTTTGTAACTCTGTCACTTTTTTGTTTTATTTGGTTTAGTTAGTTAGTTACTGTTCTTACTGTCATGGAACAACTGTGCCCACACAATCTCCTCTGAGATTAATAAAGTAAATCATTTACGAGACAGGCAGACATTACAGACATACCGAAGGTCTTTCCCACCTATTTTTCCTTCCAATGCATTGAGTTACTGAAAGAATTTCTCTGCCTCATCACTCTGAGTCTCTGTCTGGGCTTGGTGCTTTTTCAGTTTAAGTTTATTGTTAAAACCTGTGCATGCTTGTCATGACTCCAGTGTTCAATGAATGTACTTTCATATTCAGTAACTGCATTTATTGCAACATTCAATGTTTTGTATTGCCATATGGGCTGGAACCAGTGTTGTTTTGTTTTTTTTTGTTTTTTTTTCTTTTTTTGTGTCCCGTTTGGATCTTTAGCCATCAGAATTGTTGTCTTAAGGCCAAGAAAGATGCCAAGCGGATTTATTTTACCAAGTGGATCATCATGGCCTTGCTATATTGGTCCATTTGATTGACCTTTATTATAATTATGTATTTATTTTATTTTCGGTTGCTACAAACGGGACAGACGTGACTGGGGGATAGGACAGGGAGAAAGAATGAAAGAAAGAGAGGGAGAGAAAGAAAACCAAAGGGGAGAAGAGATAGTGAGAAGGGGGGGAAGAAAGGAAAAAAACAAACAAACAAACCAAACGCCTGGATCACCTGTATGGAGAAAAAAAACAGAAGAGAAAGCAAACAACAAAGAGCAACATAATAAAAACAGCACCATCACAATAAACTAGCTAGCAGTAGATAACAGTAGATACTAAATAATAAACGATATTGTGCAGCACGCAAGATAGACAGCGCACAATGTGCTTTGAGGCAGCAGCCAAGAAAGGTGTAGTCCGCGTCTGTGAACACCCGTGTGTACACCTGTGTGCATACCTGTGTGGATCAGCATGCTTGTATTCCAAAGGTTTCTCCATGTAACGATCTGCTAGGGAGTGTGGGGAGCCATAGCCCCGTCCACCAGGGTATGAAGCAGGTATGGAGGAGATCCAGGCCCCAGATATCCAGAGGCCCCAGAGTACAAGGACCCGAGGAGGACCACCAAAGGGGGGGGGGAACCGTGCCACCCTCCTGGGAAGAGCTGAGTAGAGCCCCAAACGAGAGGTCACCCCGCAGCTACGGAGCAGAGGCCAGAGGGGGTTGCAGTGGCGTGCCCGCGGGCTCCGCCGGCAGCCAGCTGTGCCAGAGAGGACCGAGCTTCAGGCCCAGAGGCCAGAGGCCTGAGGGCATCCCACCCCCCGGAAGGAGCCCAGCCGGGCCACAGGCGCCCGGCCCCGCCAATCGGCCACCAGGAGTGAGCCGGTACATGCATGAGCGCCCAGCCCCAGATGACAAGGACCACCAACACACCAACGTCTAAGGGCATCAGCCACCGGCAGGGAGTGTGGTGAGGGGAGATAGGCCTCCGTACTTTAGAGGGCCTGAGATGTACCCAGAGAGGTTGAGTCTAAGACCCAACCTGACATATAGACACAGACAAACAGGCACACGCGGACACAGACGTGCATTCCCACCCCCATATGCACAACCAAATACTCGGCACTCACCCAACGTGTAGACAGACACAAATAGACACTGCACAGACAGTCGCACTCCCCAAACATACTCTATATCCCAGGTCCAGGTACCCCCGCCCCCAGAGGGGCAAGCCGCACCTAGACCCAGGAGATGTAACCCTTCTCTCTGGGGTGGAGGCAAGCGGACCACCTCCTTATCTGCAGTAGCAGGGAGGCCCCGCATCCCAGACCCCAGTCTGACGGCCAGCACCTCCTCCCAGCCCCCCAGCCCTGACAGCTAACAGAACCGGGGTGAGTGAAGACCTCAAACCTCCCTACGCCCGCTCATATGTAATGTTGTTGTGTGCTGTTCTAAAGTGCATTTAAAACTCAGGAGAGCATGGTACTAGCTTCCTCTCAGAGAGCAGCACGGCTCCTCCCGAAAACCCTCAGTGTCTAAATGCATTTAAAATTGAGGGTAGGGCACCAGCGCCAGAGGTGGGTTGGAGTACAACGACCATCCTCTGGATGCTGTAAAACGTGCCCACCCCCAAGGCCCTATATGTATGTGTTATGTGAGAGTGTGAGTAATGTGGATGTCTAGGTTGCAGAATAAAATTGAGGCACAGGCGGCCAGAAGGGGACAGAGGGGGAGTGCCTCCCCTGCACCCTGGTGACATACTTGCACCCCAAGCCCTGCGTGTGTGGGTGGGTGTGGTAGAGCGGGAATAGGGAGGCAGCTGAGGATGGGGAGGGAAGAAAGGGAGGGGCAAGCGGCCCCTCCCTGGGGCCAGCTCCCCCGCTGACCCCAGTAGGCACCCCCACGCTCTGGAACACACCAGGGCAAGGAGGCCCAGGCCCATCCGGACCGGGGCCCGCAGCAGCAGCACTGCCCAGCCCCACAGAGTCCGGGGCAGCCCACCCGACTCCACCCCAGAGAAAACTGCACCCACCCCATCATCCAATCATCTCCCAAACTACACAAGACAATAGACACCCAGGTTGAGTTCATTCTCCCCCTCTCCTATATCTCTCCCCCCACCTGCAGAGTGAGCTCCTGTAGTGAGGAGACCACCTGAAAAGATGTAACAACCTCCCCACCAGTTAGAGAGCCCCCTAGTTGGGCCGATGCACCAGAGGTCCCCTGCACTGGGGCTGAGCCCCCCTGCACCCACCCGCCCACTGCTCCGGCGACACAACAGCCAGGACCCAAGCCCCCAAGGCCCGGCCAGCACCCCAGACCGGGGGGCGGAGCACCCCCAGACCCCCAAGCCTCCACGCCCGTCCCGGACCCTCCCAGGGGCAGCCAGGCTACCAGGCCAGTAACCAACGTCCGCCAGCACAGACCCTCCCCCATCTCCGCTGTACGCAGCCACAAGGAAAACACCATCCAAGAGCCCCAGAGCTTCTAACCAGGTCATGGCCACAGCCCCCAGGTTAGGCCCTCCAGGGAAACGTCCCTAGGGACTCCCCAGACGCCCTAAGGCCGTCCCTACCCCCACATCAACCACAATAGCGAAGGCAGGACCAAACCATGACCCCCCACCCCCACTAGGTGATGAAGCCGATCAAAGGAGCCCAAAGGGATTGATCAAATGTGATGGCAGAAGTTGTATCAAGACTAATGTGATCTATTAGATGGTTTTTATATTGGTTAGAATTAAGATTATTTTTATTTTTCCAGTTAATGAGGACCATTTTCTTGGCAATGCATAGGGCCGTAAAAACAACGTGGGCTGTGTTTATTTCTGCAGTGACCTCATCCAAGTTGCCCAGAAAGCATACTAAAGGGGAGGCTGGAATGTTACATTTCAGACACTTTGATAAGTCTTCACATATCTCACGCCAAAATTTCTGAACTGGTGGACAGAACCAAAGAGCGTGGATGTAATTGTCCGGTGTATTTGCTGTGCAGTGTGAGCAGTTGTTGGAAGGCGTATAGCCCATCTTGAACATCCTATGACCAGTATAGTGCACTCTGTGTAATATTTTGTATTGTATTAATTGCAAACTGGGATTTCTGATCCATTGAAAGGTTTTTAAGCATATCTGAGACCAAAGGTTTGGGTCTAAGTTGATTGATAAATCTGCTTCCCATTTTGCAATAGGAAGGGATATTGATTCATCTATTTTAGAAAGTGTTCTGTATATTTTAGACAATAATTTGGGGGGTTTTAGACTAAGAAATTGTACCACACTTGGTGGTGTTTGTAATTCAGCTTCACTGGGATTAAATTTCTTTTTTACTATGGATTTAATTTGTTGATATTCCAAAAATCGTTTCTTGTTGATCCCATATTGTATAACTAGTCTGTCAAACGAAATAAAGTCTGTTCCTTCCGATATATGTTCCAAGTATTTAATTCCTTTGCAACTCCAATCTGAAAAGTTTATCATATTATTGTTTTGTAATATGTCCGGGTTGTTCCAGATAGGTGTACGTTTGCATGGGATTAATGAAGACTGTCATTTTTAGAAACTCCCACCACGCTGTCAGAGAAGAGCTAATATTGATGCTTTTAAAGCATTCATGTCGTTTGATGTTTGAGCTGATAAATGGTAGGTCTGAAATTTCTAGGTTATTACATAGTGCCTGTTCTACATCTATCCAAGGTTCATCTAAGAAGGTGTGTTTAAACCATCTAGAGATGAACTGAAGCCTGTTGGCTAAAAAATAGTGATTAAAGTTAGGCAGATCTAATCCTCCTTTATCCTTGGTCCTTTGTAGTGTTTTTAAGCTGATACGTGGGGGTTTATCTTTCCAAAGGAATTTAGAAATGTACGAGTCTAGAGATCTGAACCAATCTTGTGATGGCTTATTTGGGATCATTGAAAATAAATAGTTTATTTTTGGCAAGATCATCATTTTTATAGCGGCGACCCTTCCCATGAGTGATATGGGTAAAGATTTCCATCTAGCCAGGTCGCCTTCTACTGTCTTTAAAAGTGGGATGTGGTTTAATTTAGTTAATTCTGAAAGTTTAGGAGAGACATTGATACCTAAATATTTTATATTTCCACATTGCAGTGGGGAAGGAGAAGAATTATGGAAGGAGCAATTAATCGGAAGAACTGTTGATTTCGACCAGTTAATTGAATAATCTGATACACTTGAGAAGGAATTTATCAATGCAATTACCCCAGAGATATTGGTTTGTGAGTTTTGGAGAAAAAGTAACACATCATCTGCATAAAGGCTGATTTTATGTTCTATATTCTTACATTTTATGCCCTTAATTGTTGTAGCCTGTCTAATTGCTGCTGCTAATGGCTCAATAAAAATTGCAAACAGTGAAGGGGAGAGTGGGCATCCCTGTCTGGTGCCCCTCAGAAGAGAGAAGCGGGAGGATGTTTGGTCATTTGTTCTGACACAAGCTGTTGGGGAGTTATATAATATTTTTAACCAGTTTATGAAACAGGGTCCAAAACCAAATTTATGTAAAGTTGCAAATAGAAATTTCCAGTTAACTCTGTCAAATGCTTTTTCTGCATCTAAAGAAAATATTATGGTTTCAGTGTTTTTACTGCATGAGTAGTCTATTAAATTAAGTAATCTACGTGTATTTGTTGATGAGTGCCTACCTTTTATAAAACCAGTTTGGTCAGGATGAATTAAAAGGGGGGTTATTTTCTCTAATCTCTTTGAGAGAGCTTTGCAGATTATTTTAAGGTCTACATTAATAAGGGATATTGGACGATAGCTTGAGGGATATACAGGGTCTTTGCCTGGTTTTTGTAAGAGACTGATATTTGCAGAGTTCATATTTGGTGGTAGTCTACCATTTTCTTTGATTTCCTGCAACATCCTGTGAAAAACTGGTGCCAGAATTGTCCAGAATTCTTTGTAAAAATCTGTTGGAAAACCATCTGGACCTGGAGCCTTATTATTGGGCATACTTATCAGAGCTTCCTGGAGTTCACCTGGCGTCAGTGGCGAATCCAGTGCTATTGCTTGGGTGTCTAATAATTTTGGAAGAGTTATGTTGTCGAGAAATTGATCAATTTCGTTTTTAGATGGGTTTATTTGTGGTGTATATAAAGTTTCATAGAAATCCCTAAAAATGTTATTTATTTTTTTAGGATCATATATTGTATTCCCAGATAAATCTTTAACAGCACATATAGTTGTTTTTTTCTTTATTGATTTTTAACTGGTTAGCAAGAAATTGTCCGGATTTGTTACCGTGTTCATAATTTTGCAGGCGAAGTCTTTGTACTAAGAATTTAGTCTTTTTATTAATAATTTCATTTAATTCTAGTTTTGTCTTGCGTATTTTGTTTAATATTTCTTGATCTTGGTGTGACACATAGGCTTTTTCTAAGGATTTGATGTTTTTCTCTAGTTCCTGAATTTTTTTGTTTTCTTCTTTCTTCTTATGTGATGAGAAAGAGATTATTTTACCTCTCATCACGGCTTTCCCTGCTTCCCAGAGGACAGATGCTGATGTTCCAGGAATGTCATTAAAGCCTAAATATAGAGTCCATTCTTTTTTAAAGTATTTGATAAACTCTTCGTCTTTGAGCAGTGATGTATTAAATCTCCAGTTTTTTCTTGGTGTAGTATTATTCATCTGTATTAGTGTTAAAGATACAGGAGCATGATCGCTGACAGCTATAGGATGAATCTCAGTGTCTGTAATGTTACTCAGCAGTGAGCTGCTGACCAGAAAATAATCCAGATGAGAGTAGGAGTGATGGACATGTGAGAAGAAAGTATATTCCTTACTATTGGGGTGAAGGGAGCGCCATGCATCGCAAAGACCAAAGTCGCTCATATACTGTTTGATTATATTTGTGGACTGCCAGTTACGCTGAGTTCCTGCTGTATTGAGCCTATCCATTTCTTCATTTAGTCCCAGGTTGAGGTCTCCCCCCAGAACAATTGTGCAGTCTAGGTGTTCGGAGAGTGTACTAAAAAAACCGTGGAAGAATGAGGGGTCATCAACATTTGGACCATATATACTTACAATACCTAGCTTTTGGTTAAGTATAGATAGTTTGACGATTAGGAATCTGCCCTCTGGATCTATAACTGTATCGAGTACTGTGAAATTAATATTTTTATGTATTAGAATTGCTACTCCTCTTTGTCTAGAATTATAACAGGCTGAGAACACATTAGGAAACTCAGGTGTTTTAAGTTTATTCAAACCTGTGACAGGCATGTGGGTTTCTTGTAATAAAACGTCTGCCTGTAATTTTTTAAGTTGGTTAAGTATTTTTAACCTTTTTTCCCTAGAGCCAGCTCCATGCACATTCCATGTGTGTGCGTGATCGTGCAGAGTAAGCATGTAGAAATAGACAGTGTCGTTTGTGAATGGATAGGGAAACAGGTGATCGACATAGTGATAGAAAAGAGAAGCAAATAAACCAAAGAGCAAGGTGCGCGACAAGAGAGAGAGAGGAAAAAAGAAATAAAAACAGAAACATTCCAATTAAAGCATTGGCGGAGAGTGACGGTGACGTTATACTAAATTAGCAAACTGAAATTACATAGTTAAGCAAAAGTTAATACAAGAGAGTGTGAGTGAAGAGAATAGTGTAACGGATTCTTATCTGGTGTGCGGTCAATACAGCCATGGAGTGGTGCCAGGGTCGTGGTTGAGTTGTCCGTCCACGTAGAGCCGGTCCACGGCGATGACAGCCCGGGAGCCTTTCTGGATAAAACTACGTCGGACTGGGAAGAGGACCCTGCGTCGTTCCAGGATCTCTCTGGGGAACTGATCGTTCACGCTGAAATCCGTTCCTTTCAGCTCTCTGCCGCGACTCTTCACCTGCTCCTTCTGCTTGAAGTGGCCGAATTTGGCTACAATAGGACGTGGTCTCCCACTTCCTGTCTTCGGAGCCCCTGTGCGATGCACTCTATCGAACCCTATGTTTTTCACCGTGTCCTCCGGCAGCTTCAGGTGGATTTTAATGAAGCTTCTCACGGTCGTTTCCGGGTCCTCTCCGGCAGACTCTGGAATACCAGAAAACACCAGATTATCTCTCATGCTACGGGCTTGTAAATCTATAACGGTCTCTTTTATTTTTTTTATTTTCTATGTTTAATTGGGTCACATTATCGGTTAGAGATTTGACCGAGTCCCGTAGCGTGGCGTTTTCCGCAGCAAGTGTTTCCACCTGCCGCTGGCTGAACTCCAGGGATTCTTTTAGAGATTTAAATTCCCGGTGTAAGATCTCCACCAGGGACAGCCTTGCATCGAAACTGGACAATCGCTTATCGATTGACTCCAGGATGTCGACGATATCTTTGCCGGCAGGCGATGTTGTGCCGGGGGAGTCTGCCGGGCGATATCTTTTAGATGACGGCGTCTCAGCTTTGGCCGGGGAAGACGCGCTCTGGGCCTTCTTCATTACTAAATCTTCAAAGCACCGGTCGATGTATTCTTGGAGAGCGTCTAAACTCTCCTCGTTGTCCTCCAGGGTGTTAGAGATGATAGGACAGATGTTGTTAGTTATATGACAGTTGGTTAGTTTATTTGGCAATACTGAAGTTTAAAGAAACTTTGTTAAATTCTATGCTACCATTCGCTTTTTTTTTTTTTTTTTCCGCCAAATCTCCGGCGTCTGACGTCACCTACAACATGGGTCGCTTACCTTTCCCCGTCACTTCCGTCACTTACCTCTCCTCTGGAACCAGTGTTAATGTATGAATTATCACACAACTCAGTAGCTATTCATATCCAGGTCTCAGTTGCTGTTTTATGGTAGGCTTTGTAACAGTTGAACTTGCTGAATCTTGGCGGCTCATAAGATGCAGTAACTATCAGAGCTTGTTTTCACGAACTTTGCTGCTAGTTGTGGCGATACCTAAATACCAAAAGAAGATCATATTTATGTTTATGTCTTTCTTTATTTGTTATGTGTCATATGTCAATGAGAGGAATGTTATAACAAAAAAAAAAAAAAATAAGTTAATGAACATTGCTCATTGCTTTTTAAAACGTAATGCATTGTTTTTCCTTTTTTAATCCCCGGAGAAAATTATCTTATCAATATTTTGCATTACTTTCTAACGTGGCATTAGACCCATGATCATATAATTACTAGTTAAGAATACAAACCTTAAACTACAGAGCCATATAGACGAAGATCCAGCAACTCTGATGATGTTCTGTTTTTTCAGTGCACAAATGAAGACATTATCTTCTATGCTAACATCTAGCAATACACATATAGACTAATGTAATTCGCCCTCTTATGAACATATTTATCACTCTTCTTATTTGATATTAATTTGTCCCTCTGTTTCCCAACCAGGCATCTCAAATCAGAAAACATTTACTGCTGTGGGGTCAAAGCCTACAACATTAAAGACCCACAGATGAAGTGCTGTGAAGGAACACTGTACAATCTGACATCATTAGACAAGCATGGAGGGGATGCACAATGCTGTGGATCCATTCTGCAAAGGCCACAGGTAAAGTCAGTGACACAAATGACAGCAACAAATCATTTTGTATTTTCTACTATTGTTATGCGCAATTCTGACAGGCTTCATCTTGCTCTTGTGGTCATTTTAAAAATGTTGTACAAAACATGATTTAGCTACTATAAAAGCTACTTTTGGCTACTCTCTTATTCACAAGGGATTATCACAGTGACTAGTAAACCTTGGCAGATTTTTATGCCTTTTTGTGTGAAAAAATATGAAGGATAATGTTTAAAGAAAGGAAACTTATAACTGATAGAAAATGATAGGGCAGGAGAAAAACCCTGAGGAAACCAGCAGGTCCATACCACTATGCAATTGAAGTATTATTTACTGAACAGAAGCTTTGTTTGAAGCTTTGTTTAACAGCATGTTAGAATACATTTGGTCTCTGACTGTCTGTATTGTGCAGAGCTTAAAGACATAGGGAAGGCAAGGCAAGTTTATTTATATAGCACAATTCAACAACAAGGTGATGCTTTACAGAGACATTAAAAAACAAAAACAAATAAAAAGCATGATTTAAAATTGATAGAAAAAACAGTAGATAAAATCAGAACAGTAGATAAAATCAGTAGTTAAAATGTAAGTTTTGAAATTTAAGCTTAAAAGTGTGGATTTGGTGTTTTATTCAAATGCAGCTGAGAACAGGTGAGTCTTCAACCTGGATTTAAATAAACTGAGTGTTTCAGCTGATCTGAGGCTTTCTGGGAGTTTGTTCCAGATATATGGAGCATAAAAGCTGAATGCAGCTTCTCCGTGTCTGGTTCTGACTCTGGGAACTGATAAAAAAACGACTCCAGAAGACCTGAGGGATCTGGAAGGTTCACACCAGGTCAGGAGGTCACTGATGTATTTTGGTCCTAAACCATTCACAGCTTTATAGACCAGCATCAGAACTTTAAAGTCTATCCTCTGACGGACAGGCAGCCAGTGTAAAGACCTCAGAGCTGGACTGATGTGGTCCACTTTTTTGGTCTTAGTGAGGACTCGAGCAGCAGAGTTCTGAATGAGCTGTAGTTATCTGACTGATTATTTTAGGTAGACCTGTAAAGATGCTGTTACAGTAATCAAGCCTGCTAAAGATGAATGCATAGACTAGTTTTTCCAGGTCCTGTTGAGACATCAGATCTTTTATTCTTGATATATTCTTGATGTGATAGTAAGCTGATTTTGTTATTGTCTTAATGTGTTTTTCTAAGTTTAGGTCTGCATCCATCACTACACCCAAATTTCTCGCCTGGTTTGTGGTTTTTAGGTGTATAGATTGAAGTTCTCTGGTGACCTGTAATAGTTTTTCTTTGGCACCAAAGACTATTACTTCAGTTTTGTTTTTGTTTAGCTGGAGAAAATTGTGGCACAACCAGTCATTAATTTCCTCAATGCATTTACCCAGAGCCTGTACAGGGCCTCGGTCTCCTGGTGACATTGTGATATATATTTGTGTGTCATCTGCATAGCTGTGATAGTTTATTTTGTTGTTCTTTATAATCTGTGGGAGCATGTAAATGTTAAACAGAAGGGGTCCCAAGATGGAACCTTGGGGAACTCCACATGTGATACTTGTCTGCTCAGATGTGAAGTTACCTATTGATACAAAGTATTTCCTGTTTTCTAAGTATGTTTTGAACCAGTTTAGTACAGTTTGTGAAAGACCTGCCCAGTTCTCCAGTCATTTGTGTAATATGTTGTGGTCAACTGTATCAAATGCTGCACTGAGATCCAGTAAAACTAAGACTGACATTTTTCCACTGTCTGTATTCAGACATATGTCATTAAACACTTTGGTCAGAGCGGTTTTAGTGCTGTAGTTCTGTCTAAAACCTGCAAAAGCAGTTATTCTGTGTTAAGAAGTAATTAAGCTGTTGAGAAACTGCTTTTTCAATGATTAAAAATGGGAGATTTGAGATCAGCCTGTAGTTGTTCATTTGTGTCTTGTCAAGATTGTCCTTTTTCAGTATAGGTTTAATTACAGCAGTTTTTAGTGGTTCTGGAAACACACCTGACATTAAAGAAAAGTTGACGATCTGTAACAGGTCTGACTCCAAAGTCTTTGAGACCTTTTTGAGAAAACTTGTTGGCAGGACATCTAAACAGCAAGAGGAGGAGTTCAGTTGACCTAAGATGTCCTCCAGGTCTTTGTTGTTAATAGGGTGAAACTGTTTGACGGTGTTTAAACAGTTTTTCGGTGGACACAGTACATATCCTGAATCTGCTGTTGATGTACCAATTGCTAGTCTAATCTTTTGGATTTTTTTCTGTGAAGAATTTGGCAAAGTCATTGCAGGGCATGGTTGAATGAAGTTCAGCTGCCACTGACACAGGAGGGTTTGTTAGCCTGTCAACTGTAGAAAATAAGACCCGAGCATTATGACTGTTTTTGGTGATGATGTCAGAGAAGTAGGACCTCCTTGCACTCCTCAGTTGTAAATTATAATTGTGAAGTTTCTCTTTATAGATGTCATAATGAACCTGGAGGATTGTTTTTCTCCATCTGCGCTCAGCTTTCCTACACTCTCTTTTTTTCATTTTTCACCAGTGTGGAGTTTCTCCATGGAGACTTTTTCCTTCCAGAGATAACCTTCACCTTAATGGGAGCAATAGTGTCCATTACATTTAACATTTTAGCATTGAAGCTATTGACAAGCTCATTGACATACAGATTGTTTTAAAGAAAAGAAGGATCTCTAATTTAAATACAGCTCATGTTGCACCATAACTATTATTATTAGGTTTTAAGCAGGTATATACTATAACTCAAGCAAGTCAAGGAAGTTTTTTTTTTTACGACCATGTGTAAAAATTTAGCTGACCTGTAGCAACATCTTACCATGAATGTGAGATTGTGGACTGCCTGAATTAGCACAATCACTCAATGACTGCAAACGGTTGTGCTTTCATTAACCATAATTGATGATATATCTTCAAATCCAGGACATTTGCTGCTCAAGTGAGGACAAAGAGGTGCTGTACTCTGCCAAGACAGGGTTTAGCTGCTGTGGTCACCTCTACTATAACACCAGCCTGTGGTCATGCTGTGCTGGGAGGCTGAGATCGATCCATGAAGCAGGACAGGATCAGAGAAAGATGATAAAAGGTCTGTTTAGATGTTACACATTCTCTCTTACAAAGTAGGACTTAATTTTATGTCAATTTATCTTGATGGCACAACCTAGAGATCTCACTTTACCAATAATATGTCTATAATGTTCTTTTTTTTCAGAATCCAGAGTTCTATCTGTGAATAATTTGAATAAAGCTAATCTTTGCAGAGGTATTATAAAAACATATTGGTAAAAAAAAAGATATTTATGAATTGATATGAATTTGTAGTGTAATATATTTGTGTATCTTTCTCCTTAGTGTACATTGGGGCTGTGGAAAGTGTCTCTCTGCAGAGCGTTGTGTTCAGGAATGTTTTGAAGGTCTATGGGATGAAGGCCAAAGTGAAAGCTCTGCCTTTGCCCTACGTCCTGGAAACAAATGATCGCTGTAGCTATCCTAAACTGATTCCTGGGAAGACCTACTTCTTTAACAAAGACAATATTTTCACTGGTTTCATCGATGATTCTTTTCTTCAGCCACTCCATTTCATTATTTCCAAGTGTTCACCTAGGATCACCACTCACCGAAAATCAACAAATATGCCTTTTGCATACTGAGCACTCACACTAAAGCTGAGTGTATGCTGACACCAGCCCAGCAGCTAGACCCTGAACTTCAAAATGTAACAAAGGCAATATTGAACAGATAGGCTGGTAGCATTATAACCTTCACTTCTAAATGTACATGTTTCTAAAGCAGATATATTGTGGGGATTACTTTGTCTTTGAGCTGGTTTTTAATTTTGCTCTCTGTAGCTTAAGATTCAAATCTAATTTTCAATATAAGGACTATTTTTAATACTTTATGGAATCCTTAAAATGTCAATCCTTTCAGGACTGCATGAACTCTTTGGGACTTGTATATTGGACAATTGATAGGCATGCAGCTTTATGGCCAGATGAGGCCTGTTTCCTCATTGTTCCAAACAAAGCAGATAAATGATCTTGAGTTTATTCTATGTGTTGAATGTGGCTTTGATAGATTTAGAGTGGAGCTCTCAATGTAAATCTATCAAACAGTGAACTTTCTTTTTAATATTCTGCTTTTTAAGCAGCCTTTAATTTATGCACCACAGAATAACTGTGGTGCATAAAGTAGATATTTGAAGCAATATTGATGCAACAGAGTTCAGTGGGGAGTCAATCTTTCATTACGTGAATTTATAGATGAAAATTATATCTGTAAAATGAAAATTAAACCAGCTTCATCTCAAAGAATAAATGAATTAACTTCCTATTGTGTTCACTATCTTCTATATTTTTTACTGACTTTAGTCACTTCATGATATAACCACACTTTGACTAGTTGACACAGAAGATAAAGTCTTAAAACAGATGTTAACCTTTCCCAAAACCAGACATTGGCTATATCATATGACTCATTAAACTCATTACGTTAGGACATTATAAAGCATAACTATTATAGGTGCCACTAAAAGTCAAAAGATAGCCATAAACAGGAGGATATAGCTGATCAGTATATTTATATGTAAAATTTATATGTAAAATGGTCAATTTAATAGTTGCTTAGCCAGTCCACTCTGATCTAAAGTGGTGATCTGACTACTGAAAGACCAGCATTACTCTTAGTTACTTATAGCTTGATCCTGCATAGATAGCTTCAGATTAATTTGGCCTACGTCAGGCCCCTAAACTGTACCTAGTTATATTCCAAGTCCATTGGGAGTTGCTGTAACAGGTGTGGTGATTAGATACCTGGCCTGCATGTATGCTCAGGCCCCAGTTTTTGCCAGAGTAGGTGGACATTCTTGGAGAGAGAGGTAGGACCAGGTGAGTCCTTTCATTCACTAGCTTAATCTGAACCCTGGATCGCCTGCTGGGTAATACTTGTAGATCAGAGATTAGGGCTTTTTAAACAGAGAGCCGATTCACACTTCCTGTATTGGGGTGCTGGTTCTGACAATCCACAAGATGATCTCCTATGGCAACCACTAAAACAAAGAGGATTAGCAACTACTTTCACATTTTAGTTAGAAATGCATGAAAAGGCAAATTCATTTTTAAATTTTTTGAAATGCAGTTTTGTGGATTTTTTTTTAGTTTTTTTGTTATTGTTGTGTCATCTCTGTCAACCTACTATTGAAATGATAGAATGATCATTTCTTTGTTAGTGGGCAAACTTTCCCTGACTGTAAGATTTTATGTTCAAAATTACATAAAACCAAACAGAGGGAAAAAAAAGTCAAAAACATCAACATCCAAGCAAGAAAAAAAAAAAACACAGCTTAGTCAGTCTAAATCACAGGTGTCGAACTCCAGGCCTCAAGGGCTGGTGTCCTGCAGGTTTTAGATGTAACCTTGATACAAGACAGCTGATTTAAAGGCTAAATTACCTCCTCAACATGTCTTGAAGTTCTCCAGAGGCCTGGTAATGAACTAATGAACTAATGAACTAGGGGGCGATTGTGGCTCAAGGGTTGGCAGTTCGTCTTGTAATCGGAAGGTTGCTGGTTCGAGCCCCGGCTCAGACAGTCTCGGTCATTGTGTCCTTGGACAAGACACTTCACCCGTTGCCTACTGGTGGTGGTCAGAGGGCCCGGTGGCGCCAGCGTTCGGCAGCCTCGCCTCTGTCAGTGCGCCCCAGGGCAGCTGTGGCTACAATGTAACTTGCCATCACCAGTGTGTGAATGGGTGGATGACTGATTGTGTAAAGCGCTTTGGGGTCCTTAGGGACAAGAAAAGTGCTATACAAGTACAGTACACATTTAATCATTTGATTCAGGTGTGTTGACCCAGGGTGAGATCTAAAAACTGCAGGGCACCAACACCAATAAGTATAAACTCTTAATAGAGTTCATTTATTTATTTCATTTTGTCAGTGTGGGGTTTTGCAGGCCTTAGTATACAAGACAACAAAGAATTAAAGCAGGGTAGAAGGGAGAGCCTTCAGTTTTCAGGCCCCTCTTCTGTGGAACCAGCTTCCAGTTTGGATTCGGGAGACAGACACTATCTCTACTTTTAAGATCAGGCTTAAAACTTTCCTTTTTGCTAAAGCATATAGTTAGGGCTGGACCAGGTGGCCCTGAATCTTCCCTTAGTTATGCTGCAATAGGTGGACTGCCAGGGGATTCCGTTGATGCATTGAGTATTTCCCTTCACTCTCCTTTCTCACTCAGCATGTGTTAATAGACCTCTCTGCATTGAATCATACTTGTTATTCATCTCTGTCTCTCTTCCACAGCATGTCCTTATCCTGTCTTCTTTCTCTCACCCCAACCAGTCGCAGCAGATGGCCGCCCCTCCCTGAGCCTGGTTCTGCTGGAGGTTTCTTCCTGGTAAAAGGGAGTTTTTCTTTCCAACTGTCACCAAAGTGCTTGCTCATAGGGGGTCACTTGATTGTTGGACTGCGACTGTTGTTGTGATTTGGCCCTTATAAATAAAATTGAATTGAACTGAATTAAAGAGAGAGAGAGAGAGTGGTAGAAGACATGAAGCAAAGGGCCTTAAACTGAAATCAAATCCAGGTTGCTGCATTCAGCCTTGCAGCACATGGGTATTTGCACACTGTGTGATTTTTTTTTTTTTTTTTTCAATTTTAAATGTATTCCTTTTGAGTTTTTTAACACACAGGTCCCAGCCACAGATGGCTCCTGTAGTCGATTGTCTCTGAGATATTTCATTTGATTTTTCTCCAAATCCGAAGCTAACTTTACTTGCTGGTACGTTATTTATAAATATGTATTTTCCAAGGAGAAATACACACAGAGCTGTTGTTAAATAAGTGCCAGATTCTTTCTTATCAAAAAAGAGCAGTTTACTACCTTGTTTTGGTTACAGAGCATCTATAGAGCATAATGCTGGAAATCATATTTATTTATTTATATTCAAACTGTGCACATATCCCGTTGTTGTATTGAGAGCCACTATCTCAGGTGCCTAATCTGGGACCATCAGGAGTGTGTGGGAGGTCCATAAAAGGAGAAGGTCCAGATTTAATCTCTTAGGTTTTAGGGGACTCCCAAACTAAAACATTATAGTTAAACTTGTGTCTGTTCTCTTTTGAAATATGAAGGGTTTTTTTTTTTTTTTTTTTAGTGTGTGCTAAAATATGTTACTTTATGGAACAACTTGAATTTATCTTCTTTTCTAAAGTGCCAGATCCTCATTCATTTTGATGATAGAAATTTCCAGCTTTTATCTTTAATAGGTTTTTAGTTATCCGCGTAAAAACGTTGCCTTAGAAAAAATGGCCTGAAAGTAGGTTGATGGGCCATTAAAAAGAAAAAAAAAAAACTGAAATCAAGTCTTTTTCACAGATGGGTTCAAAGTGGGGGTAGTTCCTGTTTGTAGTGCAATAGACAGGCTGACAGATTCCTCCTATTAGTATATGTGAGACAAACATGTGTGTATGAATGAGAGAGAGCAGGGTGCAATGGTGAAGATGTAAGGAGCCCTTTATTTATTCCCTTTGTAAAGAGAAACACAGACAGAGCCGACGACTCCAGTAATCGACCATCTCTAAGATATTTCATTTGATCCATGTCCAAGTTAGTGTTCTCACTTAGCTGGAATTTTTTTTTTCAAAGCTGGAAAGTTATTTGTAAATATGCATCTTCTAAGGAGAAGCACAGACAGCTGTTGTCAAATAAGTGCCAGATTCTTCCTTATCACAAAAGAGCAGCACAAATGCCCATCTCTCCTTGTTGTGGTTACAGAGAAAATCAAGCATGATGTACAGGAAGTCTTTTTTTTTTTTTTTTTTTTGAAATTGCGCTCATGTCCCTGCTGTTGTTTTGACAGCCACTATCTAAACTGTTTAATCTGGGACCATCAGAGGTGTGTGGGAGGCCCAGAAAAAGAGAAAGTCCAGATACAGTTCAGTAGCTACAGGGAGTGCAGAATTATTAGGCAAATGAGTATTTTGTCCACATCATCCTCTTCATGCATGTTGTCTTACTCCAAGCTGTATAGGCTCGAAAGCCTACTACCAATTAAGCATATTAGGTAATGTGCATCTCTGTAATGAGAAGGGGTGTGGTCTAATGACATCAACACCCTATATCAGGTGTGCATAATTATTAGGCAACTTCCTTTCCTTTGGCAAAATGGGTCAAAAGAAGGACTTGACAGGCTCAGAAAAGTCAAAAATAGTGAGATATCTTGCAGAGGGATGCAGCAGTCTCAAAATTGCAAAGCTTCTGAAGCGTGATCATCGAACAATCAAGCGTTTCATTCAAAATAGTCAACAGGGTCGCAAGAAGCGTGTGGAAAAACCAAGGCGCAAAATAACTGCCCATGAACTGAGAAAAGTCAAGCGTGCAGCTGCCAAGATGCCACTTGCCACCAGTTTGGCCATATTTCAGAGCTGCAACATCACTGGAGTGCCCAAAAGCACAAGGTGTGCAATACTCAGAGACATGGCCAAGGTAAGAAAGGCTGAAAGACGACCACCACTGAACAAGACACACAAGCTGAAACGTCAAGACTGGGCCAAGAAATATCTCAAGACTGATTTTTCTAAGGTTTTATGGACTGATGAAATGAGAGTGAGTCTTGATGGGCCAGATGGATGGGCCCGTGGCTGGACTGGTAAAGGGCAGAGAGCTCCAGTCCGACTCAGACGCCAGCAAGGTGGAGGTGGAGTACTGGTTTGGGCTGGTATCATCAAAGATGAGCTTGTGGGGCCTTTTCGGGTTGAGGATGGAGTCAAGCTCAACTCCCAGTCCTACTGCCAGTTTCTGGAAGACACCTTCTTCAAGCAGTGGTACAGGAAGAAGTCTGCATCCTTCAAGAAAAACATGATTTTCATGCAGGACAATGCTCCATCACACGCGTCCAAGTACTCCACAGCGTGGCTGGCAAGAAAGGGTATAAAAGAAGAAAAACTAATGACATGGCCTCCTTGTTCACCTGATCTGAACCCCGTTGAGAACCTGTGGTCCATCATCAAAAGTGAGATTTACAAGGAGGGAAAACAGTACACCTCTCTGAACAGTGTCTGGGAGGCTGTGGTTGCTGCTGCACGCAATGTTGATGGTGAACAGATCAAAACACTGACAGAATCCATGGATGGCAGGCTTTTGAGTGTCCTTGCAAAGAAAGGTGGCTATATTGGTCGCTGATTTGTTTTTGTTTTGTTTTTGAATGTCAGAAATGTATATTTGTGAATGTGGAGATGTTATATTGGTTTCACTGGTAAAAATAAATAATTGAAATGGGTATATATTTGTTTTTTGTTAAGTTGCCTAATAATTATGCACAGTAATAGTCACCTGCACACACAGATATCCCCCTAAAATAGCTAAAACTAAAAACAAACTAAAAACTACTTCCAAAAACATTCAGCTTTGATATTAATGAGTTTTTTGGGTTCATTGAGAACATGGTTGTTGTTCAATAATAAAATTATTACTCAAAAATGCAACTTGCCTAATAATTCTGCACTCCCTGTATAAGTCAAGGTAACACATCTCTTTCTTTACCACAGCAGATCAATACACCAATCAGTTTGTCAGTCTCCCATTTCACTTTTCCCCAACACATTAGTAGGCACTCCACCCTTGTCCAGCTGACAACCTTAGTTGTTTTTGTTGTTGAGACTTACAGATGTTCATTTTCCAGCTACTTCATACACTGTAGCAATGCCAGTTGGAAGCAACTGAAACGCACACACTACCCTGCTTGGCCTAGAATCTGTGACAAAAAGCATCCAGAGAAGTCTAACATCAAAGAGAAATGAGTATAATTTGCTGGTGAAGTGTACTAAACACACACTCCCTATGGTTGTACAAACATCCTGTAGCCAAACACACAAATCTCTCTTTCTGTCTTTCAGTGAATTTCTTAATTTTTTATTTCTAACAAAATCAGGACATGTTTAAAACCTGCAATCTCATGTATCCAGTCAACCAGGGGCCTGTTCCAGAAATGATTGCTTAGTGATCTGAGTCTGGCCCTAAACTTGGTTAGTGTTGACTGAATTACATCTGGTCACGTTTTCTGGAACTGAAAACCATGTTTCCCTGAGTTAGGTCTGTGGGTTGAAAGCTGATGACGTTCTGCACTTTCCATAAAAGCTCCTGTTTTGGTCATTATCCTGCCTTCAGAGTTAATTTGAAGTTGCTGCTGTTGAGTAAAATATTTATTTACTAAAAGTAACTCAAATATGAAACAGTTATGAAATTGAAAATTGAAATTAGTGCAGTGTTAGCATATCACCCACAAAACTTTGTGCAAATTTGCCTCATTTAGTAAATCTGACCAAGGCTTTGGCTGAGAGAGTGATCCCTGCTGTGTGGATTCACCACACCTTAAAGCAGTTTTAAGGAAGTGGGTTTCTGGTCATGGTGACTGTTATGACTTTAAGGCCACTGCACAGTATCCCTGTGAGCAACGCCCTTTTACAAATATCTGAATAGCTGTTATACATATTAGGGTGTTTTTGAAGTCTTGCTCTTTGCTTCTAGGTACGTAGTATGAATGGTATGATCCATCCATTCAGAGAGAATGGACACACCCATTCAATCAGGTTGTGGTTTGCCAAGATGCATTAATACATGGGTTGATACTGGATGTACTTGAATGTATTTCATAGAAAGAAGAAGGTCATCATTGTCCTTGACTGAAGCAGCCTGTGGTATAAGAGTACAATCTTGGAGTTCTTGCAGTTTTTATATCTACTTCTGCTCATCTACATTTTTCTGTAGAGGTTTTGGGGGCTGTTTAGCAAGTTCAGTATAAGATATCATAGTTTCTGTTTTCTGAATAATGTTAATGACGTCTTTCCAAAAAAAAAAAAAAAAACCACATCAAAGAGGCTGCTAGCAGATGCTGTACAAGAAAATTTTATTGAAGACATCAAAGGCAAAACAAATCAGACAGACACATCTCTTCAAAGCAGAACTTCAGGTTGTGAGTTGAGATAATCTTTGACTTGGCAATCACAGCATTACAAAGGTGCAAACAAGCACTGACTCATTTTGGAACTTAGATAACTTTCCTCCCAGATAAACATGATTACCAAATTTACAACCTCCCCAGCACCACTTTGCTCTGGCCTATAGGGCTAGGCTTTAAAATCAGCAGTAAGTTAGTCTGATAAACACAGTGGCCTGGGGGCCATGTAACTGCATTTTCCTGAGATATCAGAGAACATTTCATTTATATAGCTAGTGCATATAAATGAAAATAAGGAGGTGAGTATTAGAAGGAAAGCCAGGACAGCCCCAGGCAACGATCAGCAGGTAGGTGGCCGTTGCTGATGGGGGCCATATGGGCTATCTGTGAGGCATGATAACGGTAAGAGGTGTCTTTTACAGACAAATAATTTTCATTTGCTGCCAGTTTCAAGAAAACTTCACTGAAACATGTATCAAGCTGTTTGAAAAAAATAAAAATAAAAAATTGACTTTTATCAAACTCCAACAAACTCCAATTAGCAGCTTGAGGGCAACATCAAAGGAAAAATACGGAGCAGTACTATACAAAGATAAAAGTGTTCAGCCAACAAGAAGAAAGGAAAGCAAGGTTGCATTAAAAAACAACAAAAAAAAAACCCAAACATAAAACCTTTTGCGTCAGCAGGATCTAACTTTTGGAAATAGTTTTGGGACTATTTCCAAACTGTTTATACTTTGAACTCTGATGATCCAGTTTTAAATTCTTTAAGTTCCACCAGAGTGGACTAGTTAAAGGTGTGCTGGAAATTTGTACCTATAAAAGCCGTTTAATTACTGTATCCTCTAACACAATGTTTCCCAGCCACTGTCCCGCAGCATATAGGTGTGACGTTGAAGATTGTCTGGTTCCACCTGATTAGTACTCTAAGCAAACGGCGTGAGTGAGGAGCGGAACAATTACATTCTCTATGACTAGAGGGCAGTACAACTACCTCCTCTAATTAAATGGGTTGCCAACTGCCAGTAAAACAGAAGACGATGAAGAATAAATTACATAGGCCTAATAATCATCCTGTGAGTGAGAAAATGCAGTGCATAACAGCAATAGATACATATTTGAAAAGAAAAATTAGTCAATCTGACATGGATCCTGGAGAAAATTCCAACCCAGATGAAGACCCTAGCGTGAGTAGTGGTCAGAAAAAAACAAAAAAGGTATCGGTAGACAAACCGAGCCAGAAACCGCACCACATTCCTGGATAGAGCTGAAGAGAGCCCCAGACGTGGGACCACCCAGCAGCCACGGTGAAGACGCCACAGCGGGCTGCGGTGACGAGTCCACAGGCCCTGCCAGTAGCCAGTCGCCAGAGCATCCGAGCCCCGGTCCCAAAGGCCCAAGGTCCGAGGGTACCCCATCCCCTGGAAGGGGCCCAACCGAGCCACCGGTGCCTGGCCCCGCCATCACCTGGTCCCATATTTTCAGTGTGCCTTTGCTATTCCTTTCTTCTCTTGGGGGAATTTAGAAACCCTCCTACTAATGTTGAGATGCAGCATTTTACAGTGATAATGCTGTAAAAAAGGAAAAGGACAATCTATTCGGCAGCATAAGTTATGTGTGAAAGCGACTGATACTTTCATCTGAAAAGACCCAAAACCATTCTTTTTAAATTAAACTGTGTAGAAGTGCATCAACAATCATGTATACCCTGCGTAATTACTAAATAGCTCTTAGATTTAAAAGCAACTGCAATTTCCTTCAGCATTTAGAAAGCTTATATCAAGCTTAGTAACTCACACTTCGGAGCTTGTGCTTTACTGAGAGGGCCTGCAGTGGGAGGTAATGCAATCTCCGGAAATGCTTGTCATCAGTGAGTCACCATGTCTTCACCCACACTGTGCATATGTGAGGGAGTAGTCTCGTAACGTTGGCGGAAAAAACCCACACATACATGTGTTGGTCCAACGTCACAAACATTCGCCTAGTCAGTAGAAAGAAAAGTAGAAAGAAATAGTGTACTCGTACAGGGGTGACTCATGGAAATTGGTGGGTACTTGGTGAATATTATAGTCACAGGAAGCACATTTTTTAGAGGAGGTGCATGTACAAAAAGTAATTAGACGTTTGTACATGTCAGTACAGATTATGGGTGCTAGTGATGCTGTTCTCACTGAGTGTTATCACACATGTCCATCAGAGGTCAGTATTGCAGAGGATGAGTGAATATTTTGACTGTAAAATGTTTATATGTAAACATGATATGTGTACTGCAAATCTATGTTCTTGTGGAAAGGAGCCTTACAATCCTTAAACTTGTTGTAAAATACACCATGAACACAGCATCACAGGTAATGAATTATTAGACTAGCTAATGAAAGAATAACAATAATTAGAATTTTGACTATAATTTTTTACTATAAAGGTGCTCTGTTTCTTGCAAAAGCACAAGCTTTTGCAAGAAACAGAGCACCTAAATGAGGTGAACATGGAATAACTTAATAATCGGTTTAGTTAATGGTATGAAAAGCATAAAAATGTTTAAAGCAGTAATTTCAGTGCCTGGTTGTTCAAGTGTTTGGCTATTTTTGAGGCTGCAGTCTGTGGAGCAGTCGAATTGTCCTGCTATAGACTATATACACTATTTAATACTGCAAGAAATAACTGGTAGCTGTATGTATATACATAGTGTATATACTATGTATAGTATATACCTGTTACATTGGTATAAATAATGGTAGCTACATAACTGCTAACAGAATTTCTCAGTGAGTAATGATTAGAAACAGCCAAACACAGAACATAACAACAAAATATTTATTTGCTTGCTTTTATAAAGCATTTTTAAAATATGAATCATCCATCTACTAGCACTTAAACTAAGTTAGATGTTTCCATTTATTCAAAGCTATTGCAACAGCCCTTATTTTTAGTTTTATGAACATGTGTGGACCACTCACCATGACATTGTGCGCAGTAAGCAGATTGAGGCATTTTTGGAAACGCGTCGGTGAGGAAATCAGAGATCCGTTTCTTCCAGTCTCCCACTTGTCCCTAGAGTTTATAATGGCAGCATTGTCTGATGAAACCCTATGAAAGACCAGAGATTTACTGACTTTTTCTTTTCCTGCAGTTTTGCCTGAACCCATAATTTGTTCCAGACCTACAAGAAGATTGTTCCTGGCTGACTCACTGCTGCTTAACTATAAGGGAAACACACCAGGATACTTTTAGATTATGCTTCAGGCTTAATTTCCTAGTAGTTATGTAATGCACATACAACAAACTTACAACTGTTACACTATGGTGTTGGTATCTGTGTCTTGATTTTACAGTCAGTGTTACACAGGGTCTGAGTGAAAAAGTGTTGAGCTGCTGTGACTTGAAGGCCTACAATCCGGTCAACATAATATGCTGCCAGTCAATAGTGACACCTGAACCAAAGGCTGAATGGCAAATGGTAAATGGCCTTTATTTGTATAGCGCTTTACTAGTCCCTAAGGACCCCAAAGCGCTTTACACATCCAGTCATCCACCCATTCACACACACATTCACACACTGGTGATGGCAAGCTACATTGTAGCCACAGCCACCCTGAGGCGCACTGACAGAGGCGAGGCTGCCGAACATTGTGTTGTGGTAAAGGTGAGCAAACTTGGACAAATGAATGGAAAATGTCATGTTACAACCCGACTTCCAAAGAAAAAAGTTGAGATGATGAGTAAAATGTAAATACAAGCAGAATGCAAGCACAATAGCAAATCACATAAACCCATATTTTATTCACAAAATAACATAGTAAAAACATCTTTAAACTAACAAAATGTACCATTTTATGACAAACATTAGATCGTTTTGAATTAGATGACTACAGCGCATCTTTAAAAAACTTTCATCAGGAACAACAAAAAGTCTGGATAAGTAAATGAAAATAAAAAGAAACAGCTGGAGGAATATTTTATCAATATTTTCTGGCCAGGGCCTTTCTGTGTGGAGTGTGCATGTTCTCCATGTTTCTGTGTGGGTTTTCTCCTACCCAAAGACATGCAGTTTGTGCGGTTAAGTTGACTGGTGATTCTAAAACTGCCCATATGTGTGAATGTGAGTGTGAATCGCTGTCTGCCTCTCTGTGTTAGCCCTGTGATAGTGTCACGGCTGCCGAGGCGAGCCGCGTGGTGTTGGAGGAAAAAGGACCCAAAATGCAGGCAGTGACTGATGATACGAGTGACGTTTATTTACAAAGTGGCGGAGTGGCAAAACAGGCAATGAGGGATGACAAATAACTGAAGAAACCTAAACTGGGAAAACTAAATAACAAACCTGAGATCATACGAAATGGGGTGAGGGGCAGAGAGACGCAGACTAAGGAACAGAACACCATGGAACGCAGACGAGCCGACAACAAGCACAGACCGGCACCCACTATATATACACACACAAACAAGGAGACCAGGTAATGACATACAGGTGGGAGCACAGCTGATTCTAATACACATAATGACTGGAGGATACAAGCTGAACACAATGACCACAGACACAGACCTTCAGAATAAGGAAATCCCAACACGAACAGGGCACAAGGGCAGGACACAGAATACCAACATCAGAATAAACTAGAACAGAAGACAATAATCATATAAAACACAAAACGCTGGGTCAACGACCCAGCACTATGACAGATAGACTGGCCACAGGAATGTGGGCCGTATTCAGTGGTTGAGAGAAGGCGGCAGAAGCACCCAGCAGGACAGTCAAAAACACAACCATCACTGAGATGAGTAACCTGCCATATTAGTGTGCATGTTTTAACTTGCAGTAGATGGATTAGTTTACAATAGGATTACACCACTCTCAAATAAAGGTTAGTTTTAGTACTCAGTTTTTAATTCTTATTTTTTGAGTAACATTCTTTTGGTGTTCTTATGTAAGCTTTATTTAATCATAAATGCCTTTATGTAGCTTTAAACTTGACATACCAATGTGCAATAGCACTCCGAATCTCATTGTATCCTATTCAAAATGACTAGCCCTTCATCTATTCTAGATACCAGCTACTGCGAGTGATACCTACATCTTGACTTTGCTTCTACAGCTCAATCATGTGGAACTAATACTTTCAACAAAGAAACACATCTATGCTGTCAGTTAACTGTTACTGCCAAACCTTCACCAAAGCACAGATGTTGTGAAAGGGTAAGTAGAGCTAATCAAAAGAAGTATTACATAATAAAGAGCGATAGTTATGGGATTTACTGTATGAAGAATTTAAGAACCCAGGATCCCGCTTTAAAAAGCTCAACTTTCACTTGGATATGATTAAAGTATACCATATCTGTTTTAGTTTTTAGTATTTGCTTTTGCTTTTTCTACAGGACCACATGATGTGAAAAAGGAGCCGTGTTGTGGTCTGATGAATGATAAGAAGATCCTGAAGAGGAACTCCACAGATCATGTGTGCTGTCATCATAGCCAGCAGCTAGACTGAGTGCTGCCGTTGGAAGAATGATGGTGCTGAGATACAGCTGAAGAATTCATCTTGCTGTGTAGAAGAATCAGCTGTACTTGAAGGTCAGAAGTGGCCAAATCCAGTTTCATACACATCTTAGAAATGTATTTAAAAGTAAACTCTGGGTATCCTCTGCTTTGAATGATAAGCCACCATTAATAAAAGAATGACTGCTGTGGCACCGGGCAGCACCGGCCCCACTCCTGCTAAACAGGTGACAATAGATTTAAAAGCGACAGGACTTAGTACTGTTGAATCTTTGATTTTGTTTATTTTTTGCTTTCTTTTACTTGCATCAATTTGAAAGAGTCCATGTATATGCAAAACATTATTTTATTTTACATGCTGGAATATGCAGAAAATAGGTTTAAATGTTAAACAATTTCTTCAAGTCAAAGACAGCTGCATATAAATTAATTTTTGCTTAATGCAATGTGCATAAAATTAAAAGATTAAAACTAATAAAACAAATTTTAAGAGACTTTCCATTTGATTCAATTTTATATGATGGATTATGCATAAAAAATAGAATTGGGCTGAAGGGTCTATTGCTTTACTACATATTCAGGTTGTGTATCATGCTTTAAAAATGTAAGTAAGTAACTAATTACTTTTGAAAATAAGTAATCAGTAAAGTAATATGATTACTTTTTGGAGAAGTAATCAGTAATCAGTAACTAAGTAATTAGTTAGTTAGTTAGTTTTCAATTAACTTGACCAACACTGCTGCACAGAGTGTGAAAATCTTCTGTTGAAAAGAACATGACACCAAAAATGAAACACTGGGAAGACGTTTTATTGCTGCTTGTGCTGTGTGACTCATTTTGGCTGTAAGTTCCAAGTTCACGAATTTAGCTAACTAATTTATTGAGCATATCTGTAGGCTTTTATCAAATAATATAACAAAAATGGAGAACTGTCTCATTCTTTTAGCATGACTGAGCTTTCAAATGTATTAGCCAGTGCATTAGCCTAATGACACAATTTGGTTCAATTCCTTCAGAGTGGGAAAACAATTCTTATCAGTAAAGTGCAAAGGATGGGAAAATATGCAGGCTCTCACTGGTTGATTACACACAGGCTATGGTGTTTTGGCAAAGGAATTTTTGCAGCTTCACCCTAACTGATGTGGGTGAGTCATGTTTTCTAGACATAATTCATCCTCACATGTTTAAACTAATAAATGTCTTGCTGTAACTCCTCTCTCCCACGGATTCCTTTCCTATTCCTGCCTGTACGGCCCTCCGGTGTCTCTGTTCCTGAGCACGATGTGGTCCCAGGTTCTACGTACTGTCTGTGTGGGTTTGGATCCTTGTGTCATTGATCTATCGACTTAGTACTGGACTCCTTCAATACACACAGCTTCTCCGACTCCGCTTTTCCCTGGCTGCTCCACCACCGGCTGCTCTTCATCTCCACACGTCCTGGCTCCTGGCGTCCTGGTTGTTCTCTCCCACAAATTCCTTTCCTATTCCTGCCTGTACAGCCCTCTGGTGTCTACGTTCCTCCCTCAGCGAAAGTACATTCACCGAGGCTCCTGCATGTGGATAACTCCGACCATCCTCTTACCAAAGACCTTTTATCCTGCCTTGATAGCTTTAATTTTAAACAACACATAAACTTCCCTACACACACCAAGGGCCATACTTGGACCTTTGTCTGCTGCTCCAGAGTTACTCCTTCAAACTGCACAGCCAACGAGCTACCAACCTCTGATCATCTGCTTCTCTCCTTTAATGTCCTAATGACTTTCTCCATAATCAAAAACCCCCGCACCATGTCTTTCAGGAATATCAAGAGAATAAATCTTGATATCCTTTCTTCTGCTCTTTCTAGTTGTCTATCTCTCAACAACCTGTCTACTCTAGATGATCTGGTCTCTTATTATAATCATAGCCTTAGTAGTATTTTGAACTCTCTCGCTCCACTAAAAACTAGACCTGTATCCTTTTCTCACTCAGCACTTTGGTACACACCTGAACTCCGACTTTGGAAAGCTAAAAGCCAACGACTTGAGTGTCTCCATAAGAAAACCGGCCTTACTATTCATAAGAAAATGTTTAACAACCATGTTCTGTTTTATAAAGATTGTATTAACCAAACTAAATCTGCCTATTACTCTACCATTGTTTGTTCAAGCGAGGATTCTACTAAGACACTTTTTTCACTATTCAAGTATTTTCTCAGGCCGTCTGACTTTCTACCCGCTCATCTCTACTCGTCTAACTTCTGTGACTCTCTAAAGCTATTCTTCACTTTAAAAATTTATAAAATACACCAAGACCTGGCTCCTGTGTTCCATGTAGCTCCTCCTTCTCAACCCCACCCCCATTACATTGCCTTTCTGCCTTCCAACTTCCCTCTGTCACTGATATCTCTGATCTCATCCACAAATCAAAGCCTTCTACCTGTCACCTTGACCCCCTTCCTACAGTCTTAGTTAAGGCGTGTCTATCCTCTCTTCCTCTTTCAACGTTGCCGCTCGCCCCAGTTCTGAAAAAAAAAAAAAACAGGTCTACAGCCCAACAACCTTAATAACGTTCGTCCTATCTCCAATCTACCATTTCTCTCAAAAATTCTTGAAAAAATAGTTGCTTCACAAGTTTATCTACGCCTTACCAATAATAACCTTTACAAACGGTTCCAGTCTGGTTTCCGTCTTTCTCATAGCACCAAAACTGCTCTTATAAAAAATAACGAATGATCTTCTTATGGCAGCTGGTCTCCACTCCATCCTTATTATCCTCGATCTGAGTGCACCATTTGACACCATCTCTCACACCATCCTTCTCAGCAGATTAGCTTCTATCGGCCTTTCTCATACCCCACTAGCCTGGTTCAAATCATACCTGTCTGACCGCACTCAGTTCATTCGATTAAAATCCTCCACCTCTCAGCCTTTTCCTTTGTCTTCTGGGGTGCCCCAGGGATCTGTCCTTGGGCCTTCCTTTTCATTATTTACCTCCTTCCACTTGGACACATTTTCTGTAAATATAATATTCAGTTCCACTGTTATGCCGACGACACCCAGCTTTACCTGTCTACTCTTCCTCCACCCTCCGTCACCCTCTGCTTAGCCGAACTTGATTCATGGTTTTCCTCCAACTGTCTTAAACTCAACAGCAACAAATCAGAACATCTCCTGGTTGGCTCCAAATCATCGCTATCCAGGACTAACACTTTTTCTGTTACTATCAATCACTTGTCAGTTTCTACCTCTCCATCTGTGAAAAATTTGGGTGCCATTCTTGACAGTACATTATCGTTTAATTCTCACATCAATAATATCACTAGCTCAGCATATTTCCAACTCCGTAACATCAATCACCTCCACCCCTTCCTCACTCCACATGCCACTGTTATTCTGGTCCGTAGTCTCGTTACCTCTCGGATTGACTACTGTAATTCACTCTTATTTGGCCTGCCACAAAAATCCATCAAGAAGCTTCAACATGTCCAGAACTCTGCTGCCCGTATTATTACTAGGACTCCCTCTACTCACCACATCACCCCTATCCTGAAGCAGCGTCCCAGTTCAACTCCGCATTAATTTTAAAATAGTCCTTTACACATTTAAGGCTATTCATTCTCTCTCCCCATGAGTGTACATGGGTGTCTTGGTCTAAAGGTGTTTTACTAGACAAAACAAAAAAAGTCTGGAATTGTACATTGTCCTAAGTGGAGATTCTTTTCATGGCCATTGTATGATACATTAACTGAAATTAATACAGTGCGCGAGATTGTAAAATTACAACAGTCAAAAATTTTAACTAATTTTTTAGTAAAAGGTTGTCATGAATATTACAGTACGTACTGTGCATCATGTGCAGGATGCATGCTACTGGTGACCATAAAATGTTTTTTTTTTTATGTGAAATATGTGCCATGGCTCCAAAAGGTTGGGAAACACTGTATTAAGGTTTACATGGCAGGCCCAAGAATATAAAGGGGAAACAATTTACTATGCACTATAAAACACTAGTGATAATTTAATCATCGAAACCAAGCCATGTTGATAATGCATCTGTCTGTGAGTGACAGCTAAAAAGCTACTTTGAGTAAAGTTTTGTCCAATCCTTTGAAGAGTATTATTAAGTTTTTTTTATCCAAAACAATGATTGTATCGTCAGGACCCTTTAAATAAGGGCTGCAATGGTTGTGATGGGAGAGTTGAAGTGTATTTTAAAGGAGTGAGAGAATAGCTGTTTTGGTCCATGTGACTATCTTTAATGTCTTTTATTGTGTATGATTCACATTTGTGTTCACTTGTCTTAATATTATTTTGTTGTAATTTCTCCTTTTTTTCCTTTCAAATCCTTAACATTTAGGCATAAGCAAATGATTCACATTGTTTGTTTGTTAACCCTGCCGTCACTGGTTGGATGTAAGTGAAAAAAAGACCTATGTGAGCTGAGTAATAGTTTGTTTTATAAATACAGAAAAGGTTTACACTTGACAGGGACAGTCCAGAATACTGAATGTTTTATTGTCTTGGCTATAGATTTATAGATGCATAGATATAGAATTAACATGTTTGACTTCTAGTAAAAGATCATTCTTAGTATCCTTGAATGAATTTTAAACTTAAAAAAGTGCATCTACATTACTACTATAGTGGACAAAGAATGCTGTCCAGGCAGATGAAGGAGAGTATAGAATGAGACGGAAACAGAAAATCTGTTGTGATCTGTGATTCCACACAGCCACTTTTTCCTTTGGCTGGTCACTTTAGGTTTTTTCATCAGTTGGTATGTAACACCGTTTTGCATTTTGTCAGTCAGGTCTTTCATGGAATATCTTTATATGTCTATATATTTCATGGAATGCACATGGTCTCTGCATCATGCATATTTTTCTGCTCTTGTTTTTTCTTGACTGCTCTCGTCAACCCTATTTGTACTTAGAGTAACTGTCAAAGTGTGGGGGGCAACAGCACTTCTGGGTGTGAATGTATTTTATGTAGAGAGTAATGGAGAGCTGAAGCTGCTTTGGTGTTCTGCTTTCAGTGTAAAGACTTTGAAAACAATGGACTTTCACAAAACTAGAAAAACAGCAAACCCAGGAAAATACTTTTGATAGCACTAGGAGACTGTAGGCCAATCATAACACTTTAAACAGGATCAGTTATTTGTTGAGAATTAACACTGATTATAACTAGGGATGGGTATTGATAAGATTTTCACAATTCCGATTCCATTTTCAATTCTGTCTAACGATTCGATTCTTTATCGATTCTTTAAAAAAAAAAAAAGAGAACACTAAGGTCGAATAGCTTAGAACTTTGTTTTATATCTTCTCTTTGAACAAGATAGAAATTTAGGAGTAACATGGCCTTACAAACCCAACAGTGAGATCTTAAGACAGACCTTCCCAAAGTGTGGGGCCCGCCCCCTAGGGGGGGGGCGCAGAGCCATGGCAGGGGGGGCGCGGGATGAAAAGGGGGGAAAAAAAACAAAACCCTTGGACACTGCTAGCACTGGCGCCTACAGAAACGCAAAGCAGGAGATGAAGCATCGCTGAATATGTTTCCAAACCAACTTCATTCTAAGCCAAAGACTAGAAAATATGGTGAAGCATATCTTCCCTTTGGCTTCACCTGCACAAGTGCCGAGGTAGGTCTCCCCTGCAGAATTGGTTTTCCTTTCGTGGGAAGCACCGCTGGGCTATTTAAATCACGGACAAACAGTATCCCACATTTGTGATTTTTAGTTCACAAACACTTCTTGTAATGACTAACTACTCCTGACATTTTGGAGATATACATACTATACTATACTTTATACAGTAAAGTTACAGTGGGATACAAATAACATCAGGCTGATCCTGCCACGATTTGTTCCCCCGGTTCAAATCACAGGCAAACAGTATCCCACAGTTGTTTATGTTTTTAAACCTATTTTGTTGCACAGAGAGGCATTTTTTGAAAAATGTATTGATAGCGATGTTGAATATTATTACACAGGAAAAAAAACAACTACACGTAAAATAATCACATCGTGACGCCTCTGCCTTTGTAAATGGAGGGACCTTAACTGCTTGCGTATGTAAGCTTGTAAAACCTGAAGATAGTCAGATTAACAGTATTTTGTCTCTATCTGCCATTCTGCAATTCATCTCATGTAAACAATAACGTGGCGCACAGCGTGACATGAAAAAAGGCACATACCTTTGATGTTGCGTGACGACACCTCGTCCACACCAAAACGCAAAAAAGGAGTTTTTAAAAAATCTGTTTTCGGTGATTCCAAACGCCGTTTACGTGTGGACGAAACAGCTGCGTTTTCAAAAATACCCGTGTAGGTGCGGACCTAGCGTAAATTAGTTAGTAGTTTATTTTCTTACTACCTGTAATTCATTGCAGATTACTTGTATTTGCGTAATTGTTTACAAAATATTTGAGGTGTGAAATAAACCACAATGGAGCAAAATATGGGTGTGTGTGGTTGGAGGATGTGGGGGGCGCAAACATTTTTCTTGTAAAACAAAGGGGGGCCCAGCAAAAAAAGTTTGGGAACCACTGTCTTAACAAATAGCTCAGGGCTAATAACCCCCAGTCCTCACCAGTCAGGTAAAACCTGAAACTTAAGAAAGTCCATTTGCAGCACTAAGGTATGCAATGACCTGGATGACTGAGAAATCTGAAACAACATTAAAGCAGATTTAAGAAGAGGACGCTTTTAAGTTTAACCAATGATCCAAACCCAACCAATCAAACCACCGAACATCACATTGTCAAGTTAAGACTTTGTGATTCATAAACTTAAATTAAGAAACAAAAATGCTGCCGACTAGGTTACAATTTTACATTTGTTTTATTCTATAGATAAATTACAATGTCTGACACATCTCTTGTTTAGATAACCTTTTAATTGGGTCAACCCCTTAAGGCAACACTACCAGAGATACCTGCTCAACAACACTCATACAGTACTATTGTGTTAGGTGTTGGACTGAACCATTTTCAGGTATATGATAGAGGTAACTTTAAAAAAATGAAATGTTTTACATTATTTAGTATCACATATTTTTATAAAAGCAAAATAATATGTTATTTAATGTTATATAATTGTATTGAACTTTTATTGCACCAAAGCTTGAGACATCATGTTTGTTTGAGCTGTAAGTGGGGGCAGAGCCATCCCATGCCACTTCCTATCCAGGCTCTCCTTTAAAAGGAGAGAAAGTCTTGTGCTGTGAACAGAAGCACTTAGAGAACGCTTTACTCTACAAGTAACCTGCAAATTCTATAACAGAATAATGGCGCTGGCGGTGGAAGATGGACAGGAGGCCCCACGTGAGTGCCCCGTGTGCTTTGAGACTGTTTTGGGAGCTGAGAGTACCTTGGCCTGCAGGCAAGTCTTGTGCCTGACCTGCCCGGGTAAAATGCTGGTGCTTTCCCAGAATCAAGGATACATCATTTGTCCTTTCTGTCGTCATCTCACCATTGTTAACAATCAGAAGGAAGCTGGCAAGATTCTGGCTACAGATGAACAGGAGGCCCTGGGTATCCTCTCTCCCTGGTATCTTCAGACAGCACCGCGGACCTCCGTGTTCGGTCTGTGGCATAGAGATAACTGGGTGGGGCAGTACTTGAGGGGAAATTCCCAGCAAGTCAGTGAACAGACCATTACCACTACAAACAGCAGTGATTTTCAGATTTTCACCAGAAACAACCATGGCAGACCCACGATGGATGGTGATACTGCTGTTAAAATAGCTGAAGTTGAACCTCAGGAGTATGTACAGTGTCGTTTCACCACAACAGACTTCATCTACTTGCTGGTGGCTTCTGGGGAACCATTTATGAGGAGCTCCATTCTCAGGATGGACACAGATGAGCAGGCTCACACTGTCATAATGGTTAGGCTTTGTTAAAAAATATTAATTCCAGATGTCTTGTGCTCTGCAGTTTTTCTGTTCTGAACCAGCTTTAAAGTCAATATGATTAATGTTGCATATGGAAGTTTGTGTGGACAGTTGTGTTGGATGTACAATGATGCACAGAAAAGTTTAATCTGCTGAAGCCCAGAGCAGTCTGTTTTTACTCTGCATCATGTTTACCCTTGGTTGTTCGCGTCAAACAGACATTTTTATTGTTGTCTCACTCATTTGTAACAGTAAAGCTGAATAAAATAACCAGAGAGCCTGTTAACAATATATTCCAGTGTGTGATTAGCTGTATGGTTTCTACAGTTGTTTCCATCAACAGATGTACCATTAAGAAAACTGAGAATAATGTATTAATGAATTTATTTTAATTGTTAAATTTACATTTTTATATTTTATGATTTTTCACTTTTTTGTTAAAGACTTGAAAGCAACTGTTCAATATTTTTGTAAAGGAAGACTTGATTGTTTGCATTTCATTGTTTTATGAATCACTGTGGTCAACAAAATATATATGTCAAATACAAAGTTACATTATAACTAAGCAATGCTGCACTTTGTACTTGTTTAAAGCTTATACACCTATCATTTTGTTAATGATTCTAGATGAATGCATTAGCAGTAATGTGCATCTCAAAATGCTCAATGTTTTGGAGGAAGGTTCAGAGGAGGTTGGAGATTGTTACCATTGTTACATTCCCCTGAGGGGTCTAGGCGGTGAGGGGGAAGTAACAAAAAGTGTCCGGGTCAGAAAAAGGAGACAAGAAAGCATGAGGGTTAAATTAAAGAGTTTTATTAAAGTAGCTCAACTAAAAGAGACGGACAAGCCGCTATCACCATTTAAGGAAAACAAACAAAACTCAGGCGTTGGTCAATAAAGTCAAACGTAAGCCAAAAAGAAAGCGAGCAGCTCACTAGCTGCAAACAGCGCTCTCTCTCTCTCTCTCTCTCTCTCTCTCTCACACACACACACACACACACACACACACACACACACACACACACACACACACACACACACACACACACACACACACACACACACACACACACACACACACACACACACACACACACACACCCACCCCACTCTGGCCCAGAGCTCACCTTTCCCTGGGCTTAAATCTCCTTAATTACTGATGAGAGTCAGCTGCACAAAAGGGAAAGGTGGCACCTCAGGCAGAAGAGGTAGTGGGACACGCCCACACAGGCACCTTCAGGAGGAGGCCCTGCTAGGGCCGTAACACCATCATGGGCTCATCCGGTCAGGATGAGAATGAACAGTCAGCAATCACTTGCAGGTTTTTTCGTTTTATTGAATAATGAGCAAAAGGAAAGATACACATGGACTGCTATCTCTCAGCTGCCGCCCCATGTGGGAGTGGGCTGTAGGTAAGTGCAGAACTTATATAACGGGTGACAGGTGTGACATTATTATACTGCCATATGTTACATTATACCTCTAATCAAAGAATTATTAATTCATGACACTGCTGTAGGCCACATTATACCTGATTAAAGATTGTGTAATCATTATATAGTTTTAAGTTGCATTATACTCCTGAGTCAGAAGACGGTGAAAATCATTAGATTCATTACATTGATTTGTATTACATTATACTGCTGATTTACTGTGAATGAGTTACACTGTTTTATGACGTTTCATACTGCTGATCTATGCTGATTTATAAAGAGAACACTGTTTGCAGAGAATTGTGGCCTTGCTTTTCTGATTGTAGAAAGAGCAGAGGATACTGCACGAGAGCTTCTCCCCTACCTTTGTCAGAAGCAGGAAAACAGGGAGCCATGGTCGTAACTCAGGCTCACTGAGAGATAGAACGAATGTGAATGTTTAGGTTTTTATGACTAGGTGGGGGCCACCAGAGTTTGAGTAACGGTCCGACATTTTGAGATCCGCTGTGACCCTCTTTGTGCGCATCTCCCATCAGGATGACTGTATTGCTCATTGTGTTTGTATGGAATAATAAGAGTGTATTGATTGTTGATTGAGCATTTAAACGCCGAGTGTTGTTCTTCCTTCAGCCCGAAGATCAAAGAATTGGGGTATTTAACACAGGTGAGTGCAATTAAGGGCAATCACCACACCCAATCAAAGGTGAGGAAAAGAAACAAGGTGCATCTGGTGAAGTGAGTGTGCTGAAAGGTGAGCCTTTACAACACTCAAAGTGGAATACCAGTTTCAGGGCTAATGGCCACCTCTGCCTCACCAGCTGATTAAAACCTCCAGTACTAAAATATAAAATGACCTGCATAACTGGCTGAAATAACATTACAACAGCTTTAAGAAGAGGCCATTTTCTGGGCTCTGCACAAAAATAAACAAATGAATAACTCAATGTTTTAATCTATTGAGTGATAAACAGCAATATCTGACAGATCACTTGAGAGTGAGGGACTGAGAGGGCGAGAGACATGACTGGCAAATAAACATGAAGCCAAGACTGACTTAACAGGGAGACAATGAGGGAAGGACATAGGACACAACTGGGATGTAATATCACCTCTCAGGTGCAGCCACTTCTCTGACTCTCCACCAAATCTGCTGCTGAAAGTAAAGGGAAGCAGGAAGCATAGTGGGTGGATCATAATAGTCTTTTGGCCCTGGTAAATTTTACATAACATTTTTGTTTGTTTGAGCTGTAAGTTAAATAATGTCACATCATACCAGATGAATGTATTTTGTATTACATGTAGGGGTTTTCTTTCTGGGGTGATACAAAATATGAGTTTCATTGAAGAGTCCTAAAAAGGCATGAAGGATTCTAGAAAGGAGAAGTGTGCGATGTATTGTGTAATAGCAGTTAAGAAGGGGGCTATGAAGAATTTAAAAATGTGCATGGAAAGCAGTTTCTCAGAGACTGTACTGTTAGAAATGACATACATTTTACATTACTTTGCTTGTCTCTCCACTACATTTCATGACTATTGTGGCTACAAGGTGTCCCCTAAGTTAAAAATGCAGCTATATCATTAATTTGATTTAAATATGTTTTTTGGTGCAGTGGGGATTCTGGAGTCTTTTTAAATTATAATAGTACCTTCATGTAACTACAGAAAGATTGTCTCAAATGCAATGAAAATTAAGAACAAAGACTTTTAATTGTAGTTAACAGAATTAATTAAAGTTACCAGAGAAAATACATCTTTGCATGTGTGCTGGCCTGCTGTGTGTTGTATTGTTTAGTAAAAAAAAAAAAAAAAAAAAGATTGGGTGCAGTGTTTCACGTTTCCTTGGCAATAGCAGGCAAAGATCGTATCACAATAGTGGTCATAAGCTAAGACTGTTTGCACTCACAAACAGTCAAACTTGAGGTATCATGTGACTTTCTTCTGCACATAATGGATCATCTGAGCATTACCTACTCTAATCAAAGATATTGTCTGATTACCTGACTTTAGAGGCAACTGACAGTCAATTATGCGCTCACGTGGTTTACTGCAGCCCAGGACCTGCGTTTGATGTGCCATGTTTAACTCCTTGGTTTCGTTTTCCAGTTAAGTGAAATGTATGAAAATTTCTAATGTATGCTGACACATCTTATTTTAACCAAAAAAAAAAAAAACAATCAAATTTTTTTTTTAGCTCCAAGACTTCCTGACTGGTCATGGGATGTTCGCAAAATAGGATATTTTAAACCCTGCTGGTCACAAGGTATCCATTTCCTGACTAGTACAACTGTAACTCCAGTCACAGCTCTGGACAGCTTGTAATGTTTGTAATGATTTTTAAAGCCAGGCACAAACTGACGGTAGTACCCCGCCAGGCCTAAGAACCATCTCACTTTCTTTTTGGTCTCGGGACATGAGCAGAATGCAATTCTCCACCTGTGGATGCACCTGCCCGCCTCCCAAGTGGTCCCCAAATACTCCACCTTCCCCTGTCCAACAGCACACTCCTTTGGGTTGGCCGTGAGCCTTCTCTGCCTCAGAGACTCCAGGTGTGACTGGGGTGGTGCAATTGTCAGTTTATAATTTTTTGTTTCTTTATTAATATTCAGCTCTGTCTATTTGTGTATGTTACGGTACACAGAGACAGGGAACAGTTTGCATTCTAACATGTTCTAATGTTTTTTAGTGTTTCCTGAACAAGTTTGCTCTTAAAGTCTGCATTTTGTGAGAGTGAATCTTAAGGTGCTTTAGCTCACCTCTACTGAGAATCATTAGCGTGATGGTTGGCACTTTCAATCAATCAATCAATAAATAAGTCCATTTATTATTGATTTCAAAATCTTATTTGGTTGTGTTTATGTACCCATTTTATTGATATCAACTTCAATAGCAGGAAATTAACTGGGCATATTATTCTTTTGTTTATCTCTTTTTTGTTGCACACTTTGTTTTATGTATCCAAATTGCAAAAAAAACAACATTGCGTTTCCAGCTCAAGTTAATATACACAGTAGTTGAGTTCTTCTATAGTAGTTTGGCTAACCAGCATGACGGGACGAGGAGACTGAAGCAGTGAGTCTCTTTAGCTACGTATTTACTAGTAACTAAACTGCTGCTTGTAGTCACTGTCACATTTCTTCCCAGTCTGCAAACATTCAAGACAGAGAGTGACATGTGCATTAACCAGAGAGGAGGCCGGTGTACAGGTGCTGTAAAAAGCTGGTGCAGGATAATAAAATACACGCACACAGACTGGGAACAGAGTAAATGAACACAACACCTCACTTCTAAGACCCACACAGACACTGTGTGTGTAATATTAATGGAAGTGGAAGTGGTGCGGTCACACTCTCATTGAATCGACGGAAGTTTGAGGATTACAATATTTACCTTCTTATTATGTTAAGGGTCAATTTGACCCATTCTACTTTGTGCGTTGACCAAAGTACTGGTCATCCTTTCATTTTCTTCATGAAAATTTATGACTTTTCCTTATCTGGGATCATGAACAGGTGTGTAAAATATGGACACTTTGATGTGTCCTGGAATGTCTTTGCAATGTTTGTATATAAAATTATGTTGCAGGTCATTTTGACCCGCATACTTATATGTAAGTAAAAACATGTTCAGATCCAAAATAAACATTTCTCGTTGATGTACTTTGTTTTGATTGCCTCTGAATATACATTCAGACCCAGGTGTGTATGCAAGAAACTTTCTCTCCCCTGCTCTTGTCATGTTTTCATGTCATTTCAACACACCAAAAATGAGCTCCAGAAGGTTGATGGCTGAAAAAGCTTTATCACTGCTTTATAACTGGGATAGTGATAAAGAAAAAAAATGTTTCAGAGACAGAAGATCTTTCAGAGGCTGAGGACACTGTTGTTGATGATCCAGACTGCCAATTTTCCAAAGGACAGAAGGATTCTGAGGCGGAGTATGCTGCCATCTCTACATCAAATGAAAACCAAGGAATGCAGCAACCATCATCCACAGAGGAGACATGGACATCTAAACATGATGGTAATATAAAATGGTCATTATCACCACACCAAGTCAAGGCAGGCTGTCATCTTCTAACGTCATCAAAACGACTCCTGGTCCTACAAGATTTGCCGCCATACGAGTTGATGATATTCAATCAACATATCAGCTCTTCATATCCCCTCCAATAGAGAGGATTATACTGGACATGACTAACTTGGAGGGGAGGCGTGCATTTCAAGAGAAATGGAAGCCACTGGATCAGACTGACTTGCAGCAGTAGTAGGTGCATGGTCTAAGGAGCTTGGAAAGAAAAGCATTTGGACTTATTTAAGTTGCTTGAAGACGTTTCACCTCTCATCCGAGAAGCTTCTTCAGTTCTAGTACTGAGGAAGCTTCTTTTCAACATACAAGGGTTGTTTACGCTGCTGATGTTAAGGAAATTCAGCCAGCCAGGCCTGAGGTTTTCATTCGCCAACTTGCTGTTTGGCCCGCGTCTTTTAGCGCACGCGAGAAACAAACGTCAAAACATTATGCACACATATTAACGCGCCTCCAAATAGTCACAGCTTTATTGCAGCATCTAGATTTGTGTTTTCGTTTCTTTTTTTTTCTTGATGAAAAAAAAAACGGATAGTAAACAAACAGATTGTACGCTTAAAACATGATCCCTCTATGTCGGTCACTGTGTGTCTCTTTTTAGCTTTTTTTTTTTTTTTTTAAATATATAACAACTATTTATTTAATCTTTAAACAACAAACAAACCGTTTAACAACTTCTACACACGGATGCTGAAGGCATAAATTGCACTATTTTATACAAAAAGCGTTTATTGACAATCATAACATTGAGAGCAAAGAAATGTAATATAATGGAGTCTTCTAAATGTCATTCGTTTTGGAATGGTCGTTTTCCCGTGTTTGTGCTATAGTGAAGTGCACGTGACCGCAAGATGTGCACGATCTGATATCCTCGTGTTGGTGTTGTTCCCACATCATCATAATTAAGGTTGCTCCAGATTCAACATTGCAAGTGACCAATCGCATTGTGGGACAACTGGGAGTTCTTGATGTTGATGTAGTGCACCACCTGTCAAATTGCTGCTCAGTATTCTGATGCTTTGCAAAAACTGCTTTTAGATGGCTACATAATCCTTAAAATCCCAAGTGCTTTATTTTGGGAAATAAATGTCTGCGATCTCCCAAAATAAAATCTTATATGCTGTTTTGCAACAACGGCAAGCTGCACAAGATGTTTTCTGTTATGTGTGGCTGTGTGCAGACAGGAATAGGACCCAAGGTGCAGACTCCGGAGACAGTCGTGAACTCAAAACAGCTTTAATATAGAACTCAAAATATAACATAACTGGAAAAACTCAAAATCAACTTAAACCGGAGGACTGACAGAACACACAGCTAAGTAAACGGTAGATCGCGACACAGACACAAAGAAACACAGGGCTTAAATACACAGGGGGAGCAATCAGGGAATGGGTAACAGGAGGGAAACACAGCTGGGGCAAATCAGAACTGACGAGACAAGAAAGCGTAACCTGAACACACTGAAATGAGACAGAGACCTTCAAAGTAAAACAGGAAACACAAAACACAGACTGAACAAAAGACACAGACTCACATGCAGGCACTACAGAGGGAACAGAGACGTGGGACCAGGGCAGACACAGACGCTGACTGGACACGGGGATATAGCAACTAAGGATACACAGAGACGCGAACTAGACAAGGGGAGACAGCTGACAGGGGAGACAGAGACATGAACCAAAAGACAGAACTCTAACAAAGAAACCAAAGACTAAAATTTATAATTAATAATATAATAAACTCAAAAACCCTGGGTCAACGACCCAGGCATCCTAACAGTTTATATTTTCAGTCACCATTCTACTTTGAGTAAATTTAAAGTTGCAGTTATTAAACGTTGGGAAGCAGAAGAAACAATATAAGAATACTACTATTAGGCGCTGGGAAAGAAGACAACAGCAGCTCTATCATACCACTCTAACTTGTGCAGTCAAACTGAATAGCTGCAATAACGGAGACAGGAAGGAGATTGGCTTGAGGTCCAGTTCTAAACCGTCTACGGTGGTATGACAATTTAGGACAAAATATCGAAACATAACGTTGTTCAGCCAGTCCATAAAACCTGAACCTAACATTATGAAAGGAAACAAGGAAGGCAAGAATGAGCTTAATGTTGTTATTATTATTATTATTATTATTATTATTATTATTATTATTATTATAAAGAAGAAGAAGAAGAAGAAATTTTTTATTTTATTAACTCAGCGGCATCTTACTATTTCTGGAAATAGCCAGTGCTGAAATATTTATAGAGTCAGGTGTATATTACAAATCGTTCAATATAGTTACTCTAGCCTCTAAAAATAAACAAATAAATTCAAGTTGCTGCGGAGATTCTTGTTGTGCATACGTCTTTCGCACGTCCGTCTTGTGTTCACACCAGCTTCACGGTTTGTTTATAAATGCCACTGATATTCTCACAAGGGAGGTGTGGCTAACGTAGTATTTAAACTCATCCCTTTGTCATTTTGGATCTCACTTTCAGTGGGTAATCAGAGTTCAAAATGTTCGCGCTTTGGGCGCTACGATTTGGTAAGTTATTTGACATCATTTGCCGAAATCGGTTTTGATGCGTTATATGGTTTTTGTGCGCGCGCGTGTGTGTTTTAATTGAATAATAATGCTTTGTGCTAATTTTTCAGCTTGGGTGATTTTTGCTTGTGGTAAGTAGGGTTAAGGTTTATTTATTTACACAACACTGCATGATACATATTTGATATTATTTTTTATTATATTTTTTCGTGATTTCTTTATTGTTCAAAAAAGAACTTTTAGAAACGTCTGTTATTCCTTAGGTGCGAAAACGTGTTACGTATGTCGATTCGGCAATTTACAGTAGTGCTGGTGAAAAATCACAGCTGGTAGCGTGACTCGTGGGCGGTAGACGGATTCTCATTTCCCAGATCACCAAGGACTTTTGTTTTACCATTATAGGCTCCATTGTCTCACTAATCCATGTGTAACTCTCATCATGTAGAAAAATTGTTGACAAATGAACTTATTTTAGCCTTAACTAAGAAGCGACTCACGTGACTGTGCTTGTTGACAGACCCTGCAGGAGGAACCAGCGCAGCCTCCAGAAACAACTGTTATCGGTGAGTCCTCCTCACTCACTGTCTGTACTATTTGTGTTTTGTAGTTCAATCACTTGACCCATCTTTACAGGTTAAGCTCTGCATTAGAAGCCATGTTTCACACAAGAACAGACGGGGAGACGTAATGGTTATGTAGACTGTAGCAGTGCGGTGTTTTAAAGATGACACTATTATGATTTACATATCAGAATGTACCGAAAATTGAGAGGAAAAAACTGGGAGGGCACAATCCATTTTGTTTCATGGGACCAGAACTGATCCTGTGTCTGTCACAAAAGTGCAAACATTGCAGAAGCTATTAGCGCATGAAATAAACAACCTCACAAAAACTTTAAATGTAAGCACAGAACGTCGGAAGCATCTTCTAGAGTCTCACTTTGAAATATTATATATTCTAGAGCAAAAGCTGTATGTACTGTTATTTATGTTATCTTTTATTTTTAGAAAAGACTGTAATGGAACATGGTATGACATCCAAGAGGCTACTTGCTGTGAAAACAAACTTTACCCTGGTGCAAGTCTCTCTTGTTGTGGAAATGAGCCTTACAATCCGGAAACAGCCACTTGTTGTAAAGTACAGCATGAGCACGACATCAAAGGTGATGCATTTGTAAACTAAAATTGTAGTGGTGACATTAACTGTGCAAGAAACTGAAGGTGATGGAATGAGATTAAAATGAAACACTTAACATAAATCTAAATAGGTAAAGCAGCAGTTTCAGTGTTTACCTGCTTGCTTGTGTCTTCATTGCCTGTAGCAAACTGATGAGAACAAGGTGTTTATTTAACTTTGCAGTGCACTAAAATCACACTGCTTTCCACTAAAATGTCCTATTAATACTGCATTTACTTTACTAAATAAACTGGAAACTGACTTTAAACACATCCAACTTTGATTTAAATAAAAAATAATGCTTTAACAGAAATTACAGACAGGCAATAACATTTTACACATTACTGTTTACATGAACATATATCACATGTTCAGCAGTTACACTGTGGTTCTGGTATCCATGTCTTGTTTTTACAGCCAGTGTTGACCAGGGTCTAAATGAAAAGGTATCCAAGTGCTGTGACCTGAAGGCGTACAACCCAGTCAATGAAATGTGTTGTCAGTCAACCATCACAGCAAAACCTGGACCAATGGCTGAATGTTGTGGTAAAGGTGAGCAATGCTGGACAGACTAGTGAAAACATCACACCAAACA
Organism: Perissodus microlepis; assembly: GCF_051167445.1. Taxonomy (NCBI): domain Eukaryota; kingdom Metazoa; phylum Chordata; class Actinopteri; order Cichliformes; family Cichlidae; genus Perissodus; species Perissodus microlepis. The sequence goes on from NC_140474.1 coordinate 16,600,131, forward strand.
TACAGCATACAATTAAAACATAACATTACATCTAAACCATCACAAGATCTCAGGTGTCTGTGAATTTTTAACAATCTGATTTGCTTGAGTGTTTAACACCGAGGCTTAGCTAGTCAGGCTCTATTCCTCTTCAATGCTTTTGAAGAAGCTCCTTATTTCAGTAAGGTGTAACAATTTTTTTATTTTAGATTCCGCAAAGCAGCTTATTTTGTTTTTTTCTTTATTTTTGTGAATTCTTGAGTTTGTGTTTTCATTGTTTTTCTAGTGTTTAAATTTTGGATTCTCTTTTAATTTAATGTTTGTTCTAAACATTTTGAGTTGTGTCTGAGTTGTAGCCACTGTTTAGCATTTATGTAGTTTTAAATTTCTCTCTACATTTCATTTTTCTAATACTGAGTTTGATTTCTTGTATTGTGTATCTTTGACGTACTTTGATGTACTTTCTTTAAGTACAACACATCATCCAATAGTATGATGTGTTGTACTTAGGTAGTTAGTTGCCTTTTCTCATATGTCAAAGGCAAATGTAAAAAAAAGAATTATTTGACGTGCTTGAATCTTTCAGTTGGGTTGTGCCAAAGTAAATAGTGTTATATACAGTAAACAGTCCTTTACAGCTACTGGTACAATCCAATCCAAGAACCACTTAACTAAAGAGAAACAAAGGAAACAACAAAACTGAGATTTTTGATTCCAGATGACATGTCTTTGTGAGAAACAAAGATGTTTGACAAGTGGTGATGCTGAGTACAAGCATCATTGTTTTCAGTAGAACTATTAGCAAAATAAAGACTTAGTTATGGTTGAGTATGATTTAAAAAAAAACCCAAAAAACATGTTTTTTCCCCACAGAGGTTTTTGATAAGGATAAGCAGTTGTGTTGTGGTCCAACTGATAACAAGATAATTTTGGTGAGGAATTGTAGCCACCACCGGTGCTGTGGCCACAACCAGTATGACACCAAGACTCAGTGCTGCTGTACAAATAAGGAAAACATTCTGGAAATACAACCTAAAGATTCAGACTGCTGTATGAAGGACTCTCCAGCAGGTAAGCTCACGTAACTGCACGTCACACTGGGCTTGGCAACAATAACCAAAATGTTCTGCAGCACTATATACGTATGAACAGTATTAACAAAGAAAAAAAAATATAAAATGTACAAATATACAAACCGGTGTAAAAAAAGAGAGAGTGTGTTGTAGTGACGGGAATTGCGGCTCTTTTTAGAGAGTTGTGGCTCTTTCGGTTCTTCAGGTTGTTTTGTTGCTTTAATTCATTTATTATCAACAACAATATAAAATTATGCACAAAATGAATTACTGATGTAAAAAAAAATGTTTGTTTTATTTATATATGTTTATTATATGAATATGCTTTTGTTTATTCACTACATATAAAAAGTAAAAAATAAATTATAAAATACAAAAAACAACTATTTACATTTCAACTCTTAACACTGCAAACCACAACACAATAAAATATAGATTGAAATATGCACAGCAAAACAAAAAAGTGAAGTGCCTCAACTTTGAGAAGCTGATCCATTTTTTTCTGTCAGTAATTTTCTGTCCTGTTTTGGAGAAGATCCTCTCAGAGGGGACTGTTGCCACAATGCACAGTCTCCGTGTCCAGATTTTGCATGTTTTCTTGGTGTAACTCATTTTCTTTACTATACCTTTCAAATTTGACGATGTTGACTCTTGTTGTTGCCCACACCTCTCTTTTCTCTCTCCATCCTGCTTCTCCAAGATCTTATCAATATTGCGTTCAATAAAGACAGTCTGAGTACTCACGGCTTGCCCATCTTCAATCGTGTCGGCCAGCCTTGTGGGGTTTTGAACAACTGTAACCACTTTCTTTGTTCTATGATAAACCAGGTCCAAGCCAGCTCCAATCAGCCAGAACTCTGTTATCATTGTTCCAAACACTAGACAAGGACATAGAAGCCAAACAGGAAAGATAAGGGAGGGAGAGGGAAATAGGATGCATCCGCCTCCGCCAAGAGCAGTAATAGATGATTATCAATATGACAACAGCTAACAACAATGTTGCTTATGCTAAACAGTAACAAATTTTGTATTTTCTATTTTCCTTTGATCATCTCTTATCTTCACGAAGTCCAAAACTAATCATACAGTAGTTAAAGGAAGGTTGTGTAAATTACTGTAGCTGATGCCTGTATGTTGACTTTGTCTTTGTCTCTGCAGTTCTTCCATGTGGAAATATAACCTTCAACAAACATACGCAACTATGCTGTCAGTTAAATGTTGTTCACAAATCTCCACAGAAGTACAAATGTTGTGATAAAAGTAAGTCGAGCTAATTATAGAATAAGCATTCCACTTAAACATAAGAACAGTATTTTAAAGCTATACTGCATGATAAAAAGGTAAACCCAGTGGTAGCATAACATGAACTTAGCTACGATTACGGTACACTGCATGTGTTTCAGTTTTTAAGATCTGGATCTTTTCCACAGGGGCATATGATGTGGAAAAGGAGCTGTGTTGTGGCCCAAGTAATAACAAAATAATTCTAATGAGGAATTCCAGTAATCACCAGTGCTGTGGTCACAACCATTATGACACTGACACTCAGTGTTGCTTTTTGAATAAGGAGGGTGTTCTTGAGATTCAACCGAAGGATCCATCTGGCTGTAAATCAGCTTTATGTGAAAGTCAGAACTTGCCAAAGACAAATTCATACAGATATTAGAAATCTATTTTTAAAAAGTGTTTACTTTTAGTAGTTTAAAAGTTTTATACGTAACTTTATATTTAATTTAATTGCAATTCAAAATCTTGTAAAAAAAACAATGTCAAGATTACACTTTGTTCCATCTGGCACCATTTTATAAACCAAATCCTATTATTTGTTTTATTTATTTGTTTATTTTCAGTCAAAAACCTTTATCCTTTATGTCCACAGGTGTGAGAGAAAAGGTAAGAAATACACTCCAATAAATGTAGGGTTCTTATTCTCTTTGTATTCATTCATACAGTGATCAGTAAAGAAACATTTTGGTCCTTTATTTGCCAATATGGGTGCATTAAAACATCCTTTTTATTTCTTTTTTTTGTCAGACAGTTGAGCGCCAGTCTAAGTGGTAAGTTGACTAAAGGTTTTACTCTTAATATAACTTTATTCAAACGTCACAACATTCAGATTTCGTGGAAGTCAAAGTCCAAAGTGGTCCCAGTGGTAGGAACATTAGGAACTGTAATCCAAATACTGGAAGACTGGCTCCAGCAGATTCCAGGGACAACATCTGCAGTGTCATGGTTGTGCTGTGTGAAAAGCAGAGGCAGGACACAATGCAGGACTCAGAGACAAAGGAATTAACTGAAGGAGGCAGCTTAACTCACTGTAACAAAATGCTTAAAAGTACAAGCATACAAAACTCAAAAACCAAGAGCTGGGGACTAAAACTAGGAAACTAGGAACTCAAAACTAGGGATAAAAAAGGGAACACGCAGGGAAATGCAGCAAACTGGGACGACGCGGCAATGAGCAGAGGGAGACTGAGGACTTAAATGCACAGGATAACAAGGGGATGGGCAACAGGTGGAAAAAATCAGACATAACAAGACAAGGGAATTAAAACTGAACACAATGCACTTGAGACATGGACTATCAAAATAAAACAGGAAACACAACACAGAGACCGAGAGCAAGGGACAGCAAGAGAGCAAGGACAGTGAGAGAGCAAGGGAGACATGACAGGCTGGGGAGAACACAGACGAGACCAAGACAACGAGAACATGAACTAAATAACTAACTAAAACTAAATAAACAAGTAACTAAGAACTATCAATACAAATGATTAAACCAGGAAGCACAAGGAAACTAAAAATACCAAATAAAGACAAAAAAAACATAGATCATCACAATAATAACAAGGTGATGTGGACTGTTTGTGTTTATTTTTGTCTTTGTACATCCACAGCACTGAACCAAAAACACATCTCTGTGGGTCGTTATGTTACAATCCAAAGGAACGTCGCTGCTGTGAGAGAAATCAAGAATCTCACTGGTTCTGTGCCTCAGGTAACACCGTCTGCATGTTTGTTTGTTTTGATATGTGGTTGCCTTATCTGTTAGTTACCATCTCATGGGACTTACCATCACTCTGTGGTGCCAACACGGCTTCCAGCAAAGCAGTTAGCTCAGTTTTTTATCTTGTGTGAAAGAGAAAAACATCTTTCAAAGAAACACTTTCAAACTAAATATCTGAAATCTGAAATAACACTATGGCAGAATAGCACATTAAGAAACTGAGATATTGTACTTATTTTTGATGGATTTTTGCTAATTTGGAAGTCAAAAATCTCAAATGCAATTCCTTCTGGGAAAGGAACATTTGTACCTCTGTACTTCTTTTTTTGTATTTTTGATTTTGAAGTGCACTTTGTATTTTCTGAATGTTCTCAAGTCAATTCAGTTCTCTTCTACAGAGTCATGCTGTTATAAGCAATCATTTTACATCGTCTAACTTGCAGAACTGGCAGAAGTTCCTCCAAATCCTCTATTTATGTCAAAGCATTAATAGGAATTTCATGGTACAAGTTACTCAAGTCCTGCGCACTACTGAGAAGTGAATGGCTTGATGTTTTTTTGTTGGCATGTAGTGAAATGGGTGCATTTAAGCTGTCATCTTAAGAAAAAGACTGCTATAAGCCTGCCAAGAAAGTGTCCTTCCTACCAAAATTTACCAGAGAAACATTTTTTAGGAATTACCTTTACACAAAAAGAGCAGAAACAAGTTGTGTTAAATTCTAATCTTAGGTGTGTGAATACGTTTTTTGTTTACTATACTTTCTTGGGAATAAAGAACCAAAAGGACAAAAGCTGTTTTTGTCTGACTTTAGTCCCCCGGGTTGCTGAAATACATAAAACAGTGAACAATGTTTCTTCATACAAACTGAAAGATTTAGTACTTCGCAAAATTATGTCTTATATTTAATGACAGTGAAGAATGTCACGTCATACTTGCAGACAGTGAAGTACTATCTGTCTTCCATCAGGAAAGATGGAATGATGCGTATAAGAAAAGCAATGCAATGACGTCTGAAAAAGGTTGTAAACAAGCCTGCATGTATTGAACTGTTTTTATTTTCACTCTATGGATACAGACATCTAAATGTTTAGTAGCAACCTGTTTTAATGTAACATGTCTGTAGTGCCAATGTTGTCATTATGTGCAGCATTAGTGTAGGGCTGAACTGTGTCATAAAAAATCTCCTGGCATTTTGGCCCACATGACAACCGTAACTTATCACATATCTTCTTCCATCATCCTATAAATCATTAAGCTTTGTAATAAAAAATAAATAAATAAAATAAAAATGGTAGAGCAGTGTTTCCCAATCTTTTGGAACCACGGCACATATTTCACATTAGTAAAATCACACAGCACACCACCATTGATCATTTTTCCCGGCGCACCATGCATAGCAGAATTGGCTCGGTTTGTCCCCAGTATACCTTTTTTGCTTTCTTCAGACCACTACTCATGCTAGGGCATTCATCTGGGTCAGAATTTTCTCCAGGATCCAGGTCAGATTGACTACTTATTCTTTTCAATATTTATTGCTTTTACACACTGAGTTGTCTCACTCAGCATAACTATTATGTAATTTCTCCTTGGTCTTCTTCTGTTTTACTGGCAGTTGGCAACCTATTTAATTAGAGGAGGTAGTTGTACTGTCCTCTAGTGGTAGATAATGTAATTGTTCTGCCCATTACTCACACCGTTCGCTTACAGTACTAATCAGGTGGAACCACATAATCTTCCACGGTACACCTGATCATTTCTCACAGCACACCTATGAGCAGCAGGTGGGTAGGAAACACTAGTTTAGCTTGTGTTTGAGCATTTTGTCCTTGGGATTAACCAGAGTGTCTGGCTGGGTTCGAAGTGCACTGAGATGTCATGCTGGTAGGGCAAACTCCTTACGACACCAACTGACTGTAACCTACAATCCAGTTTTGAGATTCCTTCCCAGGGGCCTTGACGCCCACTCACATCTTCACTCAGTCAGTTAACCTCAATAGGTCACATGATGGTTTTACCTGAAACCTCTGCTAATAATGACTCACATCCTTTTTCACAACTTGGCCCATTTGATGAGGTATGGGATCAATAGTGGGTCAATGACTCTCTTAAGGGACAAATCCCATTACGGTTTAAATATTTGGGACTCTCAGTCTCCACCATTTGTTTTGGACTGAAGAAGCTTGTCAGATACGAGGTGAAGCAAAGAAGTCTGGTCATTTTGTTTTTCCAGGCTCCTTAGATTACCATGACCTGGATGATTGAGACCTACACTGACATTCTTTGATAAGTCCTTTAAAAAACTATAATGAGATTTGAGAATAATTAGAGAATAATCATTGGAGGCACTAAAAAGATTACTGTTTCTCTTTCACTCTGATTTTCGCACATTTGGCTTCACATGCTTCAGTTTTTTTGTGGTTGGTAATTCCTCCACATCTGTCTAATGTTTTGCCTTTCGGAGTTTTTCCCAAACGTTAAGGGTTTTAAAAGTGAATATGGGTAAGCCCACACTAGGGTCTTTCCCTTCTTCTGAGGAGATTACATCACCTCTTGCTTACGTTTCGCAAGATATAAAACATCCAACTCTTGCTGGAAAAACAAAGCATGATTTGGCATTTTAGCATTTTTAACATGTGGATAAGCAACACATGGCAGAGGAGAGGGAAGGAAGATCAGGTAGTTGATTGCTTCACAGACATGACTGAGCTGAAATCTCAATTTTATCATCAGTACAGGGCAAAGGATGGGAAAATAAGCAGGCTCTTATTTGTGAATATCAAAGAGGGTATTGTATTAGAAAATGCAGCTACAAGTAAACATGCTGAATGTGAACAAGTATAATTTCTTCTCTCTCAGACCCTCTGAGTCATCTTTTGTGGACATCATTCATCTCAACATGTTTACTCTGATAAGTTTTTCACTGCACTCTCTCATCTTTCCACCCTTCTGACCCTCACACCTCTCTATTTAGGTCAAAGGAAGACAACACCCACTGTGTACAACCCCCATACACAAGTCTGTTGTGATGGATGTGTATCAGGAAAGAAGCCTTGGATAGATCAAGTAATGTTTTCATTGTTCTTTTTTTTTCCCAACCCTGATCAACTAGATGAATTTTTCATTTCAGTGAAAGTCAACAATGTCTGTGACAAAATCAACCCACTCTTTCCTTATGAAGCCAGAAGACCAAAGCACTGTTCCTTAAAAAAAAGAGAGAAAAATGTATTAAGGCCATACTAGTGAGATTTTGACTAAGTAAATGTTAGCACAGTATTAAATTCAGTTAAAATAACTTTAAAATGTATAGAGCTAACAACAGGATCCCAGTCATTCCAGAAATGCAAGTTCTTTGTATGCAGCTTCTATGAGAAAGCATGGAGCTCCACCCCGCTCCTTTTATAAAGTAACTGGGTGTTTTTAATGTGGTGCGTAAAAGTCATCGAAAGGCATACTTACCACTGCTGCAAAAGGATACCAAGTCTGGTAAGACTAAAACAAGACACATTATGAAATTAGATGTACTTAATGTAAAATTGTAACCCTTTTTCTTTGCTTTTAATATTACTGATTTTCATTTTTCATCTTTTTATTTTCCAAAACTAATACATTTATGTGTTCACCTATGTGCAATATAATTTTTAAATGACAGAGATAGGTTGTGTCACAACGCTGCAATGTTACTGTATTATCTCTGATTCTTCCAGTGCTGTGGAGAGACACCGTATGGCTCGGCACAACGTGGAGTTCTCTGTTGTAATAACACCTTGTACGAGGACAGAGACGATGGAGAGGAATGTTCGGAGATGGGTATTCCTTACAACCCGGCTAAAGGGACCATGTGTTGTTCTCAGTTTCATGGCAGCCCAGGACAACACTGCTGTGGGACAGAAATTTACCAGCCTCATGCTGAGATCTGCTGCAATGGACACAGGTGATTGTGTGTGTGTGTGTGTGTGTGTGTTTCACATGGATTATTAAAGAATTTCTTCTTTCTGAGTCTCTGACAGTATTTGGCACAATTTGAGATCAAATTTATTGTGGAAAACTGTCTGTTTGCTTGCCACCAGTCCAGTGATTTATTTATTTAGAAGAACTAAAATATTTAGGAATTTAATTTATTGTACCATTCAATATTTTGTATTGATAAATGGGTTGGAAACCGTTGTAATGTTATCAGAGTTATCACCCAAATCAGCAGCTATTTGTATCTGGGTTTTAGTTTTTCATTTTGTGTTCAGTTTTGTATCAGTTGAACTGGTTGAGTCTTGGCTGCTCTCATAAGTCCGTTTCTACTTGTAGTAGCTGTGAAAGTGTGGTTGACAATGGCTCTGGGTATAAATACATTCTGTGTAGATCCTGATGGAGTGCTGAAGCTGCAGCTCCGATGTTTTTCTTTCACTCTGTAAACCCTGTGCAGAAGAAATGAAGATAATACCTTTCAGGCTGAAATCTATCAATATAGATAATGGCTCATATAACTCAGGCTCCAATAAGCTTACATTTTTCATCTCACTCTCCATATTTGATATTAATTGATACCTCTGTTTTCCAACCAGACATCCCAGACTGAGAAACATCCACTGCTGTGGGGTCAAAGCCTACAACAATAAAGACCCACAGATGAAGTGCTGTGCAGGAACACTGTACAATCTGACATCATTAGACAAGCATGGAGGGGATGCGCAGTGCTGTGGATCCATTCTGCAAAAGCCACAGGTAGAGTCAGTGATATTGATGGTGTCAATAAAGTATTTTGTATTTCCTACCATTGCTTCACCCCCTTTAAACAGGCTTCTGCCTGTTGTAGGCACGAAACATGATTTAAAGTTACTTTTGGCTACAGTGGTTAGCATAACTGATGCTAACTTTTAATGCTAGATTTTTTTGTGAAGGAACATGAAGCGTATTTTTTGAAGAAAATTAATTGATATAGGTCTGGGGAAAAACTTAAGAAAGCAGCAGCTCCCTCCCACTACGCCATTGAAAGTACTGTTTAGTAATGAATGTTATACAACTGGAAATCTTCTAAATAGCAAAGTTGAATATCGGGGTTGCACCCATAAAAAGCTTGCCAAATTTTCTCTGCTAATGTTACAATGTTTTTGTAACAAAGAGCTGATAAAATGTTACAATGTTTTTGTAACAAAGAGCTGATAACTGAGGATGTAGCAAGATTATTGGCTTAACATGTAATGTGGCCTGACTGAATTAACACAATGCCTCAGTGACAGTGACTGCAAACAATTATGTTTTTATTAACAATAACACGTAATATCTTTTCAAAACCAGAAGATTTGCTGCTCAGGTGAGGACAAAGAGGTGCTTTACACTGTCAAGACAGGATTTGGATGCTGTGGTCACCTCTATTACAACACCACCCTGTGGTCGTGCTGTGCTGGGAGGCTTACATTAATCAATGAATCAGAACAGGATCAGAGAAAGATGATTAATGGTCAGTCGCATACATTTAGATGTCCTCTCACAAAGTAGAACTTCATTTTGTGCCATTTTAACATGATGGCACAGCCCAGATTCTGCATTTTACCAATAATATGTCTATAATCTTTTTTTTTTCAGAATACTGACATCTCTCTGTGAATAATCTGAACAAAACTGCTCTTTGCAATAAAGGTATGAAATATATACACATATTGGAAGAAATGCCATTGAAAAAATAATGTGTATTTGTAATGCAATGTTCTGCATCTCTGTTTAGTGCGCATTGGGATTGTGGAAAGTGTGTCTCTGCGTAGCATTGTTTTCAAGAGCATGCTAAAAGTCCATGGGAAGAAGGCCAAAGTCAAAGCTTTGTCTTTGCCGTACACCCTGAAAATAGTTGATCACTGCAGCTCCCCTACTGCAGCTCCCCTAAACTGATTCCTGGGAATTGACACAGTCATCTTAAGCACTGCTCAGGGTCTTAGGGTCCTTTTTCAGGTTCTTGACATGAATTGAATCCTGTTTGCAGCAATGGATAGATGCTTCTCACAATGAAATCAATGTATTGCACTAATCTCAATTGCTCAATGTTGTACATTTTTTGTGTTTCTGCAAGGTGAGCCCACTTAATTGTTGCATTGTTGCATACATGAAAAAGCTAAAACTGTTTTTTTTAAGTCAAACCCACACTATTGAATGTATACATGTATTGTAAATCACATGGTTTATTTTACTAGCTAAAGCTAGAGAACAATAAGCACTTACTTCTGAATGCCATAGATGTTATAAGAATTGCTATTTCTTCTTAATTGCCCAATTGTGTTCACCTTTGTGTAAGCTGTAGTTACTTTTTAACGTGAATGTGATTTACGTAATGTGATTAAATATAGAGTACTGTAACTAGCAGATGCAGAGTGGGTACTATGGATGAGCCCCAGGGGTCCAGGCTCACCCAATAAAGTTATAGTGCCTCCTGAGCTGAATTGTATGCTATACTGTAACTAAGTTACACTAATTCATACAATTTGGTGATTAAAAAACCGCCAAACAAACCTTGGACCTATCCAGGTCAAACTTTGGAAAGAGCCTTTGTCTTTGAAACTAAAAAAAAAAAAAGATTCGTCAGGTTGTGAAGCTAGTTTTAAATCATGACTCTATTCAAAGGTTTCAAAACAAATGGAAATCTGTTCAGGATATTTACTTAGGTTTATTGAGCCACTTCTGCACTTCTGTCCCTTTTCCTCTGCAATATAAGACAGATGCATTTTTTTTAATATTTCTCTGTGAATGTTTGATGCTATGCATGTATTTTTATTTAATTTTTCTATAGAATAGTAAAGTGACTTGTGCTGAATGACTCCTGTCAAAGTTGGTTGTTCTTCCAGTTCATATGGTCTGCAATTGACCCAGGGTAAAGGTTTGCATTTTTTGTACTGTATATTGCTTTATTAGAAGTTGCTGACATCTGTCATTTTTTGAGTTGATTTATTAAAGAAAACAATATTTTACTCATAAATGCACATTTATTATTGTCTAATTCTGTCTTCCAACAAACCGATGTAGTTCAAGGGCTTAAAATGAATCCATTAAAATACATAAGACTGGGGCCAGTTTTTTGCACCACCATCTTAAATACAGTAGCCAAGATGAATATTGCCAATCCATCTAACTACGATTTATATATGTGGCTATATACTGGTCACATATGGACAACAGAACTCACTGACATTTGCATACTATGGAGACAAATTTTAAGACTTGAATTAGGAGAAGTAAGAAAGCAGAATTAAGTTGAAGGCAATCTACTAGTAATTGGTGGAACCACAAAGAGGAACACAACATAGATTTTCCAAAGAAGGTTTGACTGTTGTACTAAATTTTGTATATATTTAAGTTTATTTGAACCACTTTCTAATACATTGAACTATAATCTTGAAGGCAGAGTGATCAAACGGTATTAAATGTCAAAATTATTCTATACATGAAAGATTAATTCGCCCAGTTCAACTGTGATCACTCTCTTGTCTTTGACCTGTTGTTCCCATGTACAATCTTTTATACAGAAAGTATATTATATATACAGTGGTTCCTCGTTTATCGCGGGGGTTAGGTTCTAAAAATAACACGTGATAGGTGGAATCCGCGAAGTAGCTAGCTTTATTTTTTTACAATTATTATAGATGTTTTAAGGCTGTATAACCCCTCACTACACACTTTATACACTTTTCTCAGACAGGCATGAACATTTTCACACTTTTCTCTCTTGTTTAAACTCTCTCAAAGTTCAAACCTTTGTATTAAAATAAGTCCAATATTATAGAATGAATCCAAACCCTGTTTTCAGTTCCAGAACATGGGAATAGTGCAGCTGTAAGAGAATTTAACACTAATGAATCAATGGTACGTAAGTGGAGGAAGCAAGAAGAATGATTTGCGCCTCACAATGCAGTGTGCCTTATGGTCTGAAAAATAGGTAACTTCCCCCTTCCTTTAGCATGTCCAGAAGTCCAACTTTTTGTGCGGTGGTTAGCATCTTCCTCTGCCTTTTGGGTGCTACTGCAGGTGCCTATGACGGTGGAAAACGGTTCATCGACATTGTTGTGTTTGTTGGGGAGAAAACTTATAAACATACAGTACAGCAGTTCAGAGTCACACTGCTAGCGATCAAAGATTTATGTAAATTTGACAAACTGAACACATTCTGTACTGTACAAGAGACATGGCACGAGATTGATTGACAATGGCCTACAGCCGATCAGGACACAGAAAATAATGCACCACTGTACTCTAATTCCAACTGATGCATTGAGAAAGTAGAAAGTATAGTCCCTTAAGACCCAGCTGAATGCTTAAGTCAGGGTCAGTATGAAAGTTATAAATATTTTCCAGAACATTCTTCTTTTAGCTGCCTCTTTTACAGTGTTGGGTAAGTTACTTTAAATTAGTAACTTAGTTACATTACTAGTTACTTCCATCAAAAGTAACTCAGTTACTTCAAGTTACTCGTTACTTTCAAAGTAACTAGTTACTAGGGAAAGTAACTTTGGTTTTACTCAGACTTCTCTTGTTAATGTGTTGCTAACTGGATACCCAGCAAGATTGCCAGTCTTCTAGCTTGCTTACTTGCCACAAGTGCACTGTGCCACCTACCAAAGGAAAAAATTATGTGCATATTTCCACGAGAGAAATCCCACGCCTGGACCGTCGTTGACCACCGCCATGATTCTAGCCTACGTTACAGCGTCATGTGCGCTTTTTACATCCAACACAAAAACTGCAGTCGTGGTGCTTTTGATTGTACTCAGAACTCAGAAATTCTGCCTTCCGAATAGGAAGATGTAGGCAACACCAGACTGCAGATGAGTTGCATACAGGGCTGGACTGGGACAAAAAATCAGCCCGGGCATTTTGACTAGAGACCGGCCCATCATTATAGCAAAAATCATAAAGCCTTTGAATGAAAACAAACACTGTTGTGACAGTGATGTACACTGTCTTGATGGTATATATGTATCAATCTATCAATCGTTTGTTGTAAGATTCAGATAATTATTTATTAAAAGCTAGACATTTTAAATGAGAATAAGAAAGTATTTCTTTGTGCCCTCCTTTCCCTGTTAATGCCCTACCTGCCCCCCTGGCAAAACTTTGCTAGACCCGCCCCTGCACAGTTACCAGCTGTCAGCTACATAGAAAAGGATCCTGGTGTTATTTATCTCTCAGAAACAGTTCATAACTTCCCTTCAACTCACTCATGTCACCTAAAAGGTAAACCTGTTTCTCCATCACCTGTTCAGCTCTGATGATTCAGTAAGGACATCTCCTGGTTTCATCTTCATGTTTCCCTCTCACCAGATATCCAAACCGATATCATGACCAGCAGCTTTACAGCTGTGGCTCCAGCAAACATCAGCTGATACTAGAAAGTAATATTAAATAAATTCTAACAACAGCTGATCAAACGTGCTGCTGTTGTTTAACGTGACATCCGGTGGTTTCCTCTTTCTGGCGCAAAGCGGACGATAAATAAACAAGAGGGAAAAGCCGATCAGCTGATCATTGATCAGTTTCATGATTAAAGTAGCAACAGGAGAGGGAGGGGAGAGAATGAGAGAAGAAGAGGCAGCTGTGCAGCAAAGACACAGAATAACTCCAGCTTTGTGTCTTTTTCATTGTAGCTGAAGTCCGGGACAAACTGTTCCTTTTCACCTAAATACGAAACGCGTAATAATTTCTCTGAATATGAGACGATTCCGTTTTTTAGGGAACGGTTGGCAACTCTAATAATTAACCGTATGAACAAAATAAAGTTCAACATCAGTAACATAGCACCACCCAGCTGTATAGAAACCCCGTCATGCTAGCTAGCACGCAGTACGAAAAAGTCAGCACAACGAAAATAAACTCCAACTAAACTTGGTTTATATCTGACCCAGATAGACTGCAGGTCATAACTTCTTACCTGAAGTTCAGTTCACCTGACACTCGGACGGGCGGCCGCTTCGGGTCTCTCCTCCTGCCTCCCCTTTCTCTCATCCACCTGCTGGCCTCCACCACTTGCAAATGTTACTGAATCTGTGGAAGCTCCGCGATAGCCACCACACGAAGTAACGAATAACGAGCCTATCTAAATCCCAGTAACGAGTAACGCGTTCCTGATTTTGGCATAATAACTAGTTACCGTGCTCGTTACCACAATAATAACGTAGTTACTGTAACGCGTTACTTAATAACGCGTTAGTCCCAACACTGCTCTTTTAGAAATCACCAAAGTAACTCATCTGCCTCGATCTCGCCCTATCCGTAGTATCCTCCTCTGTCCTCTGATTTCAAGATTTCAAACCACAGGAAAATCACTGGGTTATAAGAAGCAGAAAAGCATGCACACATAGGACAAGTATGCTATTACTATTCATTGCAGTTTAACCTGTCAAGGACAAAAACATGAAGTGCATAGCACTGTTGCCCTCATAGAGTTTGCATGTTCTTCACGTGTTTGCATGGGTGTTCTCCAGATACCCCTGCTTCCTCCCACAGACCGCAGACATGCAGTTAGTGGGGCTAGGTTAATTGATCATTCTAAATTGCCCATAGGTGTGAGGGTGAATGGTTGTCTGTTTCTCTGTGTTAGACCTGCAATAGACTGGTGATCTATCCAGGGTGTACTCCACCTCTCCTCCTATGCCCCATGACATAGGCTCCAGCCTCCCTGAAACCCTGAAAAGGACAAGTGGAAGAGGATGGATGGAGCGACAGCTACGTGAATTTTGTTTAAAACTGATCAAAGTGGAGGAAAAAAAAAGATTTTTTTAATGTTAACCAGACTCTAGACTTTGTTGAACGCTCCAAAAAATAACGCTTTAAATGAATTTAAAATAATCATGAAAAGGATTTCCACGTTAATAAATGGCTTTCTATTAGATGCAATAATTCTGTTCGACTAACATAATTTGCGTGGGTTGGATCAGCAGGATTAAATTAAGTTGGACTCAACTGCAGTAAATAAGTTGATTCATCATTAATTGATTAAGTTGGTCCAATTCAAGTACATTAAGTTGGAATAACAGAATTGCATGATGGTAAAATAAAGCAATTTAATCATGTAAATTTATTTAAATAATTATTTTGTGGTAGGTTATTTAATGTTACTAGTTATTTTGAGTATAGTAATCGGAGCACTTGTGGCAGTGACCTCTTAACTGGGTGAGTAGCTCCAGCAAATCCCAGGATCAACATCTTCTATCCAGAAGAGTGCAGTTCTAATGCAGGACGAGCAACGATACTGAGCTGCTAGAGGACCCAAGCTTGAAGGATATAGACCGCCCTCAGCGCAAGTGGGGAATCTATTTATTTATTAATTATTATAGTTTTAAACACCTTTGTAACAATTTCAAGCAAACTCTGTTCACTTTGTCATTATGAAGTATTGTGTGTCAAATTCTCAGGTGAAAAATTACTTACTACTTCAGTAACTACTGAAGTGCTGTGAATACTTTTTGGATGCACTGTAGAGTTTATTTTGTTTTTGTTTTTCAGCCTAACGATGGGCTCCCTAAGTTGCATTGACATCTTACTCTCTTATTGAAAGTTCACTTCTTGGTTTTCAATTTAAAATCCACTGTGGTAGAATATATTGGTTAGTTTATATTAGTTAATATATTCGTTTGTGGTTGGCTCATCTCCACTTTGAGTCTAGGGTCTATTTACGTCTGCATTTTGGCTTCTGGATTCTGTTAAATGAAAAGTGAAATGGCATAATGTGTTGTTGATCTGAGGCTGCTAATGCCCCTGTTATCTTTAGACAGACATAGCATACAAGAGCATTGTGCAACATGTGGGTATCACGTACAATTTACCAACATCTACTAGGACATCATGGTGACCTTTTAAGAATAATTAGTCTAATGAGAAAAACATCTGAGATATTTCTATTTTTAGTGAACCTTCCCACAATATCACTTGCCTGAGGAAAATCACAAGGAAGTTACAGAGAATGGGTGTTGTATAATGAGAAAAGGAATAGAAGCAGTTCCCTTCCATGATGCTGGTTCCTGTACTGGAAGCAATTCAAAAAAATTCTAATAGTTCAATTTAAGAGGTTGCCAAGTTAGTAGTGGAACTATATATTTGATTATTATTATATGTTTGTTTGAATATAGTGTAATTTTGTACAGGTTTGCAGATTTTCAGATAGAAATGTTAAAACAATTTCCACAGAAAGCATATATACCACTGTTTCATGATTACTGTGCAAAAAAAGAGAGGTGAGCAAAGTGTGGACAACTGATGCCCTGCTGTACCCCAGTCAGACAGAAATACATTGAACAAATGGTTATCTGCTAAGGATACCTACATTACTAAATCATTTTACAGAAAACCTTTTTAACAGTGGTGTTTATATGAGAGTACTTATTTAATTTCAAAACAATCTGGTCATTAACTTCAACAACTAACTTCAAAAACAAATAAAGGAAAGGAAATAGGAAGGACCGCCTTTACTGCTGAGCGGAGGCAAACACGTCAATTTCTGACACAAAGGTTGTTGTAGGAAATATTAAACTTTTTTTTTTTTTCGTTCCGTGGTCTGCCCTCCTGCCCTGTAATGTCTCCCTTGGACCTTCCCCCCTCTGGACCTCCTGGAATTGGACCATCTCCTCTCACGTGCTCAACCCCCGGTGGCCACTTTTACAGTCACCCTCTCCTGTGCTAAACCTCTATCTGCAAGTAAGCACACCCCACTGAAATACCTACTCACTTCTAGCCATTCTCTGAGGATCTTTGGCGTGCCCTAGTCAAAGTCCTGACCTAAATCTATTGAGATGCTGTGGCATGACCTTAAAGAGGCGGTGATCGAAAACCCTTGAATGTGGCCGAATTACAACAACTCTAAGATTCAAGATGAGTGGGCCAAAAGTCATTCACTGAGCTGTAAAAGACTCATTGCCATTTATTGCAAATGCTTGATTGCAGTTGTTGCTGCTAAGAGTGGCCCAACCAGTTATTAGGTTTAGAGGCAATCGCCTTTTTACAGAGAGCCATGAAGGTTTGGATTTTTTTCCCTTCACTTCATTTAGAAACTGCATTTTGTGTTTACTTGTGTTTGTATGTTTACCATATTGACAAACATACAAATAAATAGGAAATTAAGAATGGGGAAAACACTTTTTCATACCACTGTATTACAATTCTCAAGGCTGTAATTCCTAAAGAGTCAATACAATTCTTAAAAAAATCCATTCAATTAAATGTAATGTGGTCTTCATGATGGACGGGAACTGCTTCTTTTCGTTTTCTCATTATACAACACCCATTCTCTGTAACTTCCTTGTGGTTTCCCTCAAGCAAGTGATCTTGTGGGAAGGTTCACTAAAAATAGAAATATCTCAGATGTTTTTCTCGTTAGACTAATTATTCTTAAAAGGTCACCATGAAGTTCAATCATCATAGCAGCTGTTTGAAAAAAAAAGTGTCATTCTTCAAATACTTTTGGACCTGGGAAACCAAAGGCACCTGTTCAAACTGTATTGAAGTAGCCTATATCATATGTTCAAATATGACTAAAATATCAAGCCATCATTTAGAGTGGCACTATCATAATGTAGTAAAAATGTTACAATCCAAGGGTCCATGATTCTGTTTAAGTAAATATTTATATAATATATAATATAAACATGTAAAAGTCATTAGAAATGCACTGATGTAACTGTTTATAGAAGTAAGAAGCAAAACAATTAAGAGAAATAAAAAAAGGGAGTAGTAGCTTTTTTTCATATGAGTACTCTTGTGAGGCCAAGTTGCCATGTCTACTCGGTACAATCGGATGTCATTTCAAAGTTCAACAACCTCATTTCAAAAGCTCACAATTCTTACCTTGTTGGATGTTGAAATTTATTTGATTTGATTTATCTGTTTGGTTTCAAATATTTAAGATGTATATTACGTTTTAGTTATCTCAGAGGCGTCTTGTCAACAATTTGGCTGGCAGTCGTGTTTCAGCAAATATGTCACCAGCTCCAGGATCAGTCTGTGCTCTTACACTAGTTAAAGAGTAATGCAGTGAGTTCAAAAGAACTGATAGTTTATCCTATTTTCTTTTGCTCATGTCCCAAAATGAGTTAAAAAAAATGGATAGATAGCTCACTCATTACTGGAAAGGCTATTTAAGCGTGCTGCTAACTGAGTAAGTGAGAGGAGGGTTGTTATTGACCATTTTCTGTAGGATGATATTTTAATGACTGAGTAGGTGCCCCATGAAAAGGATTTCATGGTGCATCCCATTTTTCAAGCAGTAATTCCATTCAGGTACTGTCATTTGTTTGGTGACTTACCTTCTTGCACTGAATGGGCAGATGTAACTAAAGCAGTTACATGTGTTATGTTTACAACTTACCAGTATGACAATGTCATAATCAAACAAACAATTTCCAAAAGGTTGTTTAAGGTGATATTTTTTCTTCTTCCAACTGCAACCCAAACCATGTGTTAGTGGTTCTGTATCCTCAGCTCATTGCTGCTATTTCCAGCCTAGCAAAAACACAGCTTCCATTCCTGAAGTGTGTGGTTGACATGTGCATATCCGGTCGTTAAGTCTGACGTCACTAGCCGTGTCTGGGCCTAAACTCCGCTGCAGGTCCATATATCAAACGATCACTATGGCATTACTGAGAGTTGAACAACTGTCTAAAGTCTTTCATCTTTAATAAAATGACCAGCGTTCTGCTCTACCAGGTGTAACAATTGAGTTTAACATCCAGGCATCCATGAAAACGGAATTTATGACATTTAACGGAGTTAGAAGTTAGCAGGAAGTTAGCTCGCTAGCTTCCATCTAAATACAATATAGCATGTCCTGACTGCGGGGTTTTGGAAACAAATTAAAACGTACAGCTCCGTTATCACTTCCAACATGAATGAAGACTGAAAACTAAACAGCAGTGACATCTCATACTGAACTGGAGATTGTTATTCATGCATTCATTTCATCACGATTGGACTACTGTAATTCACTGTTTACATGTCTAAACAAAAACTCCCTGGAGCGTCTGCAGATTGTCCAAAATGCTGCAGCAAGGCTTCTGACAAAAACATCGAAATACTCTCATGTAACACCATTGCTTATACAGCTGCACTGGCTCCCCGTTGAATTCAGAGTCCATTTTAAGATTCTGGTTCTGACATTTAAAGCTCTTCAAGAACAAGCACCAGCGCACATCACTGAACCTTTACAGCCCTATGCCCCTAGTAGGTCCCTGAGGTCTTGTGATCAGGGCCTACTTTTTATTCAGTATACAAGACTGAAAACCAAGGGTGATAGAGCTTTTGCCACTGTGGCCGCCAGACTGTGGAATTCTCTTCCTCAGAACTTAAGATCTGCTGACTCAGTGATTACTTTTAAAAAACAGCTAAAAACACATCTTTTTAAAATTGCATTTTGTTAACTTTTGACTGTTTTTGTTTTATACCTTGTAAAGCACTTTGTGATCTTTTATATAGAAATGTGCTATATAAATAAATTTTTACTTACTTACTTACTTACATTTGTAGGGTTACTGAAGTTTGGCTAGCTGGTATATAATGATGTGCTACGTGACCGCTAGCGACACAGCTATGTTAGCATAATATAAACAAGCTAACTTTTTTTCCACTCGATAAAGGTTAACATGAGTTTTCTCGGTGGTCAGGAACAAATGTAATGTTGCATGGCAGGATGCTGTAAAAGGACCAAACTTCAGCCAGGAGAACAACTGAGATAATCCATCCACAATACGAGGTTAGTCATTCATATACTGCTGCATGGACTGGGCTGTAGTTACATCCTAAGGTTTTAAAAACTGAGCTTAAATAAATGATTAGCGGTAATAAAAGCCGAGGGAGGTCAACAGTGATCACTGACTGTTATAGGAGCTTTTTGAGATTAAATAGAAGAAAATACAAAACATTAAACATGTTAACAACACAAAAGCCATATTAAACGCTTCCGGGCCTACTTTAGGCCCGGAAGTAGGATTCGTCACGTCATCACTTAACGACCGGATAGTTAGGGTTGGATCTGTATCAGGTCACCCTGAATCCTCCCTTAATTATGCTGCAATAAGTTTAGGCTGCAGGGGGATTGCCACGATGCATTGAGTGTTTATTCTACACCTCTCTGCATTTAATCATTACTTATTCATCTCCGGCTCTCTCGCCCAACTAGTCACAGCAGATGGCCGCCCCTCCCTGAGCCTGGTTCTGCTAGAAGTTTCTTCCTGTTGAAAGGGAGTTTTTCCTTCCCACTCTCACCAAAGCGCTTGCTTATAGGGGTCATATGACTACTAGGGTTTTCTGTTTTCTTTGTATTATTGAAGGAACTGAACTGAATTGAATATTTCAATATCAACTTGGACTTGGGTGTACAACAGTCCTCAAATGCATTGCATTGGTGATGCCACAACCCTGAGCTCTGTTTTTGTCAGTCATATTTTTGAAGTTATTTGTCTTGTCTAAACAGTTGGCCTTGTTCGTTCTTCTTACTTGTTTTTAGCTGCAATTACCATTTAGATATGAACATTTCAAGCCAAAAACACAGAGTAAAATAATATTATATCTTTTCATTTTGTACAGTAAAAAAACCCCAAACAACAAATGTTCTGTTTTGTGCTATTCTAGCTTTGCTTTAGTTCACCTTTGAGGTTTAATAATCTCCTACCTAATGCTTTCATGTCGCCTAGTTCTTATTATTTGTGATCTTTTTCTACTGGGAGAGTAACACAAGGGGTGGAGCCCAGGGCTTTAAACTTATCAGTTTGTTGGGAGCATTACTGATGCAGCTGCTTCATGTTCACTGCAGATATCATGGATAGTTAGGTACTCTGGTATCCGTCACAGTCCATGTACTGAAGATTTCACTTGGCAGTAAATTCCTTGTTGTTATGGTGCTGCCCACATTCCTCTCAGAGTTCTCCAGGAACATCCACACAGAACGCATTCCCAGATGCAAACAATATTGGCTCTTAGAGGCCACCGATTGTCGGTCCTCAGCAGATTGATGAACATGTCAGCTGACTAAAAGTGTGTTTTAATACACGTTTCCAGCCCTCTGTAGATATAGTCTTTCATTAGAGCAGCCTCCATCACAGTTTCATGAGTTGTGGATCTTCCCTTGGACGCCCCTCTCTGGAGTTCATGCGCTTTCACACGTGCCCACCATTGGATGTCGTCATCCGGCTGACTCCTTTGTGCAGGCCTCATCAGTGTTGCTCTCCTCCACAGGCTCTTGGCCTGGTGTCTTTCAGTAGTGATCTGTGTTTCTCCCCTTCAGCTGGTGAGCTCCTTCATGTGTAAGGAGTTATTTCTCTTTTTTTTTCATAGCAGGAGAGTTGTTGTTTTGAGTATGTGCATACATCAGTTAGTGAGTAACTGTTTTCATTTGCTCCACTTTTTTATATACTGTAAAATATAAAGCGCCTTGAGGCAACTGTTGTTGTGATTTGGCTTTGATTACCTTTGAGCTCGACCTCATCTTACTCCTGTTCTTTGAATTCTCCTATTGAGCTTCTTTCCGTCTCACTCACAGCTTTCTTTGTCCCACCTGTCTAATCACCTCCACACTCTTCAGCTCCTTTACCCGACTTCCTACATCTCAGACTTTCTCATGTTTACTTCTCCTCCTCCAAGCCACAATCACTTTTCTATTATTTTTTAAATACAAAGGCCCAACTTTTGATTTTTTCCTTATTGCATTTTAGATCAGTGTGTTTTCTTTCTAATTACCAGCTTTTGCTGGAACAAAGGCTATGTCATCACCTCCAGACCCTGCTCTCATGCATCAACCCCCTGCATGATGCACACTGCTTATACAGGGAGCGTTGTGTTTCTTACTGGCAGCACAGATTTATCTATATTTGCGTTTTTTTATTTTTCTTGTAAGATTAAAACAAGATCATAGGGGTTTTATTATCATACTTCTATTTATGATTATAAGATGTTTTTCTCCTCAACTTTCCTGTAAAGTGACAAGATGCAGCTGTGGGATCAACCCTGTCCATACTCAAAACCCTGATTCCTGAAATAATTGCCCCCAGATTGCCACAATACCTATTAAACTTGACAAATCAAAAGCAATAGTAATTTTGCATATGTAAGAGTTACCATATTGCATTTGCTAAAGACAGCATTTTGCAAGTTATTCCTTAAACTTATAAAGTGCAATTTATTTATTGATTTACTTTCTTGGGCAGTAAAAATCACTCTGATGTTTTGGGACTCTTAAAACATAAATACTTCCTGATTCGAGCCTGACACTCGAGGCATTAAAGGGTTAAGGCCCTCTTATGTCACGTGCCTCTGAAGAGAATGTTATTTCTCTTATAGCTATAGAAGAAGGATTACACAGAGTCTGACCAGCATCAAGGCAAGTGTTTTAGATACCAAAGATCCCTTTATTAATCCTTTCCCTTCATACAATATCTAATCATGCTTTTTCTTTTTTGATCAGCATTTCTAATGATCCACAGCTGCAGGTTAACCAGCCATGCATCCTACAACTTTTGTTTCTGTTATTTCTTTTCCCAGACAGATATTCTTTTTCTTTAGATTTAAACTTCTTATTTTTCCTCTTAAGTGCTCAGGTGTAATCACTTTGCATTCATTCCCATTCTTCCTCTTACTTTACTATTACACTTAATGGCATTATTTATTACATCCTTCTAATTACTGTTTTATTATTTATTAACATTACACTCTAATCAGTTATTATTATATTTAAGCTTTTTGTTTACTCACTGAATTATATTATTCTCAATTCTTTCCACTACTTCTCTACTGTTATGTCTTATGCCTTTCTCTCATTCACTTCTGTCCTACTTCCCCAGTACTTTGTTATATTTATTTTAATTTACCTGAGAACCAGTTTACTGACCTTATCATTTTCTGCCGAGGTGTTTCTTATACTATTTTATTCTTAAATTTAGAGCTTCTTTTTTCCTGTTCCTCACTCTAATGGGCACTATTCTTTTTTACCTTTTTTTTTGTTGTTTTTTCATTTTTTGGTTCATAGTAGATTAGATTAGAGATTAGATGAAACTTTATTAATCCCTCGGGTGGGTTCCTCCGGGAAATTCAGTTTCCAGTAGCAAAGCACCGAAAGAAGTTGCATGTTACAGATACATTAAGGGGAATGAGAGTAAGGATATAAGCATAAATACACCATATATACACATATACACATATATAGATACAGAATATACAATATGGATAAATAGGATTGCTCATTTGAGTGAGTATATTGCACAGTGATTATTGCACAGTCAAATATAAGAAAAAAGACGAAACAAAAACAAAAAACAAATATTGCAAATATTGCACAGTGTAGAAAAGCACCTACAGCTCAGTTGTTCCCGTCCTCCCTTGTCCCCCTGTTTCTCCTCCCTCTCCCCTCCAGTGAGGAGTTAAACAGTCTGATGGCGTGTGGGACAAATGAGTTTTTAAGTCTGTTGGTTTTTGACTTTGGGAGAAGCAGCCTGTCGCTGAATAGGCTCCTCTGATTGTTTACGACCGTGTGCAGAGGATGCCCGGCATTGTTCATAATGTCCATCAGTTTCTTTAAGGTCCTCTTCTCTGCCACTGTCACCAGAGTGTCCAGCTTCATGCCGACCACAGAGCCAGCCTTCCTGATTAGTTTCTCCAGTCTGGATGACTCCCTCTTTGCTGTGCTGCTCCCCCAGCACACCACGCCATAGAAAAGGACTCCTGCGACCACTGACTGGTAAAACATCCTCAGGAGCTTCCTGCAGATGTTGAAAGACCTCAGCCTCCTGAGGAAGTACAGTCGGCTTTGGCCTTTTTTATACAGGTTCTGCGTGTTGCATGACCAGTCCAGTTTGTTGTCCACCCACAGCCCGAGGTACTTGTATGTGTTGACCACCTCCACCTCTTCTCCCTCTATCTGAACTGGCACTGGACCTGGTCTGGACCTCCCGAAATCCAAAACCAGTTCCTTGGTCTTTGAAGTGTTGAGTTGCAGGTGGTTTGTGTGACTCCATGTGACAAAGTTCCTCACCAGGCTCCTGTACTCCTCTTCCTGGTCATCCCAGATCTGAATGTGGCATAATTCAGAGTTATAGCAGAAGTCAGAGGTGTACAGGGTGAAGAGAAGTGGGGACAGCACAGTTCCCTGTGGTGCTCCTGTGCTGCTGACCACAGTGTCCGACGTGATGTCCTTCAGCCTGACGTACTGTGGCCTGTCGGTGAGGTAGTCGGAGATCCAAGCGACCAGGCAGGGGTCCACCTCCATCCTGTTCAGTTTTTCCTGGAGCAGACAGGGCCGGATTGTATTAAAGGCACTGGAAAAGTCAAGAAACAGGATCCTGACCGTGCCTTTTCCCTTGTCCAGGTGTGAGTGGGCTCTGTGTAGGAGGTACAGGATGGCATCCTCCACACCGACATCTGCCTTGTAGGCGAACTGTAGTGGGTCCTGGGCATGTTGTACCTGTGGTCGGAGGAGGTTAAGGAAGAGCCGTTCTAGAGTCTTCATAAGATGTGACGTCAGTGCCACCGGTCGGAAGTCATTCAGCTCATTGGGCCGGTTCTTTTTGGGGACCAGGACGATGCAGGATGTCTTCCATAGGGCGGGCACTCTCCCCAGTCGCAGACTGAGGTTGAAGACTCATTGTAGCGGCTCCCCAAGTTCAGCAGCACACGCCTTTAGCATCCTAGGACACACCTTGTCTGGGCCTGCTGCCTTTCTGGGGCGAAGCTTCCTCAGTTGTCTCCTGACCTGATCCACTGTGACACTGGGAGATGATTGGAAGGGGGGGAGAGAGGCTGTCGTGCTGTTTAGAGAGGGGTTGGAGAAGGAGGAGGGGGTGTGTGTCATAGTGTCAGGGAGGGGGGGAAGCGAGGGAGGTAGGAGAGTAGGGAGAGGGTTCTGTAGTAAAGGTGAGGGTGAGGGTGGGGGGGTTGTGGGCTGGTCAAACCTGTTGAAGAAGTTGTTGAGTTCGTTTGCCTTCTCCACAGTCCCCCCCACTGTGCTTTTCTTGGTGTTGTGGCCTAGTACTGTTCAATTCAATTCAATTTTTTTTTTATATAGTGCCAAATCACAACAAAGTCGCCTCAAGGCGCTTTATATTGTACAGTAGATACTAGGAAAAACCTGGTTCCTGTAGAGCAAGCACTTTGGCGACAGTGGGAAGGAAAAACTCCCTTTTAACAGGAAGAAACCTCCGGCAGAACCAGGCTCAGGGAGGGGCAGCCATCTGCTGCAACCGGTTGGGGTTAGAGAAGGAAAACAGGATAAAGACATGCTGTGGAAGAGAGACAGAGATTAATAACATATGATTCAATGCAGAGAGGTCTATTAACACATAGTGAGTGAGAAAGGTGACTGGAAAGGAAAAACTCAATGTGTCATGGGAACCCCCGGCAGCCTACGTCTATTGCAGCATAACTAGGGGAGGATCCAGGATCATCCAGTCCAGCCCTAACTATATGCTTTAGCAGAAGGAACGTTTTAAGCCTAATCTTGAAAATAGAGATAGTGTCTGTCTCCCAAATCCAAACTGGAAGCTGGTTCCACAGAAGAGGGGCCTGAAAACTGAAGGCTCTCCCTCCCATCCTACAGGGTGGGCCATTTATATGGATACACCGTAATAACATGGGAATGGTTGGTGATATTAAAGTCCTGTTTGTAGCACATCAATATATGTGAGGGGGCAAACTCCTCAAGATGGGTGGTGACCATGGTGGCGATTTAGAAGTCGGCCATCTTGGATACAACTTTTGTTTTTTCAATAGGAAGAGGGCCATGTGACACATCAAACTTAATGTCACAAGAAAAACAATGGAGTGCTTGGTTTCAACGTAACTTTATTCTTTCATGAGTTATTTACAAGTTTCTGACCACTTATAAAATGTGTTTAATGTGCTGTCCATTGTGTTGGATTGTCAATGCAACCCTCTTCTCCCACTCTTCACACACTGATAGCAACACCGCAGGAGAAATGCCAGCACAGGCATCCAATATCCGTAGTTTCAGGTGCTGCACATCTCGTATCTTCACACCATAGACAATTGCCTTCAGATGACCCCAAAGATAAAAGTCTAAGGGGGTCAGATCAGGAGACCTTGGGGGCCATTCAACTAGCCCACGACGACCAATCCACTTTCCAGGAACCTGTTCATCTAGGAATGCTCGGACCTTGCACCCATAATGTGGTGGTGCACCATCTTACTGGAAAAACTCAGGGAACGTGCCAGCTTCAGTGCATAAAGAGGGAAACACATCATCATGTAGCAATTTCAAATATCCAGTGGCCTTGAGGTTTCCATTGACAGTACCTAATATTGACAGTACCTAATATTGACAGTACCTAATATTTGGAAACTTGTTGTCACTGTTCCAGCTGCCAAGGGCAGTTCCCCTAACATACTGAATGATTTTAGACCTGTAGCTCTGACTTCTTTAGTGATGAAGTCCTTTGAGAAGCTAATTAAGAAGGCATTTTTAATGCATGTTGAACATCATCTTGACCCCTTCCAGTTTGCCTATAGGGCAGGAATAGTTTGTCTATTTAGTCTGCTTAGTTTTGATTTGAATCGGTTTGTTTTGTTAAAAGATGGAGACCCCGAGATATGAATATTGAAAAAAAAAAGAAATGTTTACAGTCCAGACAGAAAAAACAAGAAATTTGCTCTACAATCTGACAATGATTTGCTGCTGGTGTGGAACAAACTCTCACTATGTAGAGCGAATGAATATCCTATAAAAAAAATATCTGATACTATACGTCACGGTCCTGGGTCATGCGACCCAGCGTTTGAGTTATTATGTATCTTTTGTATTCATTTATGCTCTAGTTTAGTTCGTCTAGTTAATTTCTAGGTTGCTGTTTAGTCCTTTGTTTCTTAGTTCTTTCTGTCATCTCCCCCCGTACTCAGTCTCCCTGGTTCGTGTGTCTGCTTGTCATGATTCATGTCTATGTGCTTATGTTAAGTTCATGTCTTGTCTAATCTCCATGTTTCCTGTTTTACTTTGAAAGAGTCCAGTGTTCTTTGTTCATCATATGTAGTTTCACTTTCCCTGTCCTGTCATTAGGTTAATTTATGTGAGTGAAGTTGCCCCCCCACTTTCTTCAAATCCAACAAAAGTGGTATCAAACGTTTGTGCTACGTTTGTGCTGGTTTGTGCTGCAAAAAATTTCATTTGTGCTGCTATCATTTTAAAGATATTAATAAAAATTTCTAGAGGTCATCAGAGGTCAACCAGCCCCCCCACATCAATTAAATCAAACAAAATGGGTGTCAATCAACTGTGCTACGTTTATGCTGGTTTGTGCTGCTAAAATTGATGTTTGTGCTGCTTCTGTTTTAAAGATATTAATGAAAATGTAAAGGTCAAAAGGTCAACCAGCCCCCCCACATTACCCAAATCAAACAAAATTGATGTCAAACATTTGTGCTAAATTTTCGTTTGTGCCGCTATCATTTTAAAGATATTAATAAAAATTTCTAGAGGTCATCAGAGGTCAACCAGCCCCCCCCCCCCCCCCCCCCCATTAAACATTTGTGCTACGTTTGTGCTGGTTTGTGTTGCTATCATTTTAAAAATATTAATAAAATAACATCTTGATGCGTGCTTAATCATCCAGGTAAGTAAATCCCAAAAGGTTGATTCTGTTCATCTGGACATTTTCAGTGGGAGAAATGTTTCGTCACTCATCCAATTGACTTATTCAGTCTCAGCTGACTGCAGGTTTTCCCAACCTTATAAACACATGTGAGTGAAGTTGCCCCCCTTACCTTCTTCAAAGTTTCCCGGTTTAGTTAGAGTTTAGTGTTCGACACTGTGCTTCTGCCTTGTTTGAACTCAATGTTCTCAGCCATAATAAACACGGTCAGCCACTGCGGACCGTGACATACTCTTGAAGATACCTCACAGACCACTAACAGTCGGATGCCTTTTCCATTTCCAAGCAAATGATAACACATCCTCAGGCATCCTTGAGGGGAAAGAGCATGGTGAGCCATTCAGAAAATATGCTTAAATGACATGTCATTTAAGCAGACTGCAGTCTGGGAAGTTGTTTCCCACTGCCAAGATGAAATAATTCACTTCCTTCGCGGTCTTGGTCCACTGATAGTTCATTTAAATTTTTTAAAATGATCAGTTCTGCTGCTCTGCATTTGTATTTTGTCAATTAAAAGTTTTCGGGAATAATTTGAGATAGGGATACTGAGTAGAACAAACAAATAAAACAAACTTCATTGAACAAATAGAAAATACAGGGAAGCCCAAAAATCCAAGCAAACAGAGCTTAAATACACCAAGTTTACAGGGATATTCATTAAAGAATTTTAAAAGTTGTTTATTTATTATTGTTTTAATAGTTTCAAGGACAGCTGAAAGACAACTACATAACCACAAAAAGCTCTTTTAAAGTCCCACTTAAGATGAGCCCAGCTGAAAACATTAAAAGGTAAATTGCATTCAACTTTGATCCTGGAATTAAGGGGATTATAAGTAGCCTTTTCAACACAAATAAATATTACAACATTTTGCTGATGGTGGCAAAATAATCATCTGGTGTGCACAACAATGTACTGTTTGGATAAGTGCAGTGTGTGGGACCTATGTCCTCCCTCAAGTGGCTTGGCCATGAATGCAAAGGTGAGACATCTAATGTCTCAGTACAGTAAAAAGATGACCAAATAAAGTTTAACACTGCTTATTTTGTTCAGTGAGAGATCGCGCCATATTGCTTAGTCTTTTATTTTTCCCCTCATTGGTGCTAAAGAAACTTGCAAAAATATGCTTAGGATTTTTCTCAATTCAGTAACACTTGAGCAGTAAGTTAAAGACATTGCACTAGCTAGGACCACATCCTCATTTAGGTTCAACAAGGTTTCTACTAGAAAATAGTGGAGAGCGTGAGCATGAATTTAGGCTGCATTTTGGAGAAGGCCTCAAATTGGAGTGGCAGTGGCTCCAGAAATTCAGATAAATTATCTCCAGTCTAAAGTGTGGAAAGTTGTGTTTGAGTATTGAAAACTACTGCAGGGCTAGAATAGACCTTTCCTTTTAACCAGCCTAAAGTATTGATCACTATGTAAATGTAATGTTTTAAGAAGAACGGTTTATCACATTCAGAACTCAAATATTGGACGAAAAGATGATCACAGGGGAGAACTACATGCCAGAGTCCCACAAGGATTATCAAGATTCAGATGCAAGCATAACCTTTGGGTGTAGTCAGTTAGAAAGTGGACAGTCTTAAAACCACTAGTACCTGATCTTGGATCATCTTATTGGTTGGACACAAGCCCCATTGTGCCAAGCAAAACCAGTCAACAAATTCCATAACAGGCTCATCAAAATTGAAATTGAGCTACACAAATAAAGAAAGAAAATTGAGAAATTTCAGGAATAGTGTTTAAGTTTTGGATAGGATGGGACCAATTGAAAGTAAAGAAAAAAAAACAGAAGACTAAAAGCAGTAAACAGTTTGTTCACTGTATACACTGTCAAGGGATGTACCTAGCATGGGGCTTTTACACATGCACTTGCAACCCAAAAATTATTTGCATAAAGAACATGGAAAAATCAAAGTACTTTCATTATCAGCATATGTCAAGCAGCGTGTAGAAGCTTATCAGTTTCAAGATTTGGTTGCCTTATTGATATGAAAGACTTATATTAATTTATGTTAGCTAAGTAGTCACATACTTGATAACTCAGAGGAAAATAACAACACTAAAACTAAAAATGTAAGGGGATAACGTCTCTGCTGCCCCTGGCTGCAACAATGAGTTTTATGTTAAGAAACTGAGGATATACTTCACTTTCACTGTCTGTCTCTTTAGTAGCAAGTGGCTGTTCACTGATTGGCTAACTGCATTCAAAATCCAGCTGTTAGTCGTAGTGTTCAGGTTTGTATAGCACCTTAGGGAGGAGAACCAGTTTGAGTCACCAGACAGATAAGTTGGTTTCCAGCTTTTCCTCACCAGGCCAGGGTGAGGTGAAAATGTGCCATCAGCAGGCAAAGCAGATGTTGGCAAGATGCGATCAGCGCTATTTTATGTAATAAAATGTTCTCTCATTTCCCAAACACAACTAAAACGTTTACAGCATCACAGGTTACTACAAGCAGATCACATCCCTATCTCTTTAAGCAGGTCTGACATGCCCGAGGGCAGAGATGGGGTGGTTGCCATGGTGATATGTGAAGTGGTGTCTCCAAATAAGGAGATGTCCAGAAAGCATCAGAAGAAGAAATGTAAGTATTGGATTCCAGTCAAATAAGGAGTGGCTTTTCTCCAACTTTTAACCAATCACCTTAGTATCCTGTTTATCACATATAATAAAAAGTGTTTACTGGCTGGGTGCAGCAGCCTTTTTGTCTGAGGCAGAGAGGAGGTCCATGGTGCCATGTAAAACTCATCTGAAATTCGAACTATTTTGATAATAAATTAGGAAAACTTATAATTTGAGCATATTTGTCTTGTCTCTCTTAAAAAACCCTACACTATTCTTCTTGCAGACTTCCTGATGGTATTCCAGAGCGTGCTTCAGTAAGAAACTTAGTTCTGTTTGTGGTGTGATGTGATGGAGTGGGCTGTTATGTTGTCTGAATGTGCTTGTGAAGGGAAAGATTATTTTATTGATTAAAATAGTGCTGATCGCATCAGCTAATTGCACTGCTGGGTACACAGGAGGAAAAATGTTTCTGTCAGTCTTTTGAGCTACCTGTCACCTGGCTCAAACAGGCTCTCCTCCAAACAGTCCTCATTTATAATGGGCTTTACAAACTGGAACATCATATGATCACATCATATGATTGCTCGGTTTTTCTCTGTATGTATTATTGTAAGGTCCACCTTACAATATACAGCACCTTGAGGTAACTGTTGTTGTGATTAGGTGCTGTATAAACAAAATTGAATTGAACTGAATTGAATGGTCCTCTTGTCCAAGGAACCCGTCACTTAAATGGCTGTCAATGTGGTGCAACCAAGTCCAACACAAACGGCAGTTACTCCTGTGCAGGACTTAAAATCAACTTTTCATCACAGCTGTAGTAGCAGCAAAATGAAGACCTGCAATATCTGTGGTACAAAGATAGCCATGCGGACACAAAGTACACACATAAGGTGCAGACAGAAGAAAAACAGAATTCAGTTATTTCCAAATGTTATAAGCTCATATTTTCTTCACAATACAACATAGAAAATATTTTAAAACAAAAAAAAAAGATCATTTTGATTTCTTTTGGGAGAGAAATGTTGAAACATTCTTGTATGAAGACAGAAAAGGATCCAGGAGAACCGGACCATCTGCAACTCCTAAGGGTGCACATAACCACACATCTTGGTGACATCTGCCCAGAGGGTAGAGTCCCAGAGGACCAGTGGTGACAAGCAGCCAACCTCGCTAGAGGCCAGCCATGGAATGTCCTTGACTGAATTTAATGTAGGGCTTTGTATGGAGGGCTTGTTTTTTTCTGCTGTGCTGCCACATGTCATGTTGGCTGATATATATTTTTATGGACAATGCTGGGCATCCTCTGCACACGGCCATAAACAACCAGAGGAGTCTGTTCAGTGACAGGTTGCTTCTCCCAAAGACAAGAACCAACAGACTTAAAAACTCCTTTGTCCCACACGCCATCAAACTGTTTAACTCCTCTCTGGAGGAGAGAGGGAGGGGAAACAGGAGGACAAAGGAGGGGGGAACAACTGAGCTGTAGGTGCTTTTCTACACTGTGCAATACTTTTTGTTAATAACCAACGGTGCAATAGACTTCAATACTTGAAATGTGCAATTCCCTTGTATTCTTATTCCTATTTATTCTACTTATCCCTTTTGTATACTCTTTATTTATATATGTCTCTGTATTTTTATATGTGTATATATGGTATTCTGCTCACATTCTGTAACTTCTATTGGTGCTGTGCTATTTGGAAACCGAATTTCCCAGAGGAACCCACCCGAGGGATTAATAAAGTTCTATCTTATCTTATCTTCTTATCTCTTTTTTTAAAATGCACATATTAATGTGATGATGTTAGTATTTTCGGTGGTACCCAATCATCTTTAGTAACACAAGAACTCTTCAGGATATGGAATAAAGAGTGTTCAAAGCCAACCAGCCCAGAGTAATTCATAATTACTAATTGCTAATATTACCATATATATAGCTGCTTTGGGAGGAAAATACATGGGTAAAACCAGAGTTTTTGGGGTTGGTTTTTTTTTTTTTTTTGGTAGGTTGATGTTTGTTCATGTCTGCCTGTTCAAGGGCCAGTGTCCTTGGAATCTGTGTGGCTTTTCTATCCTGTTGCTCTATGCACTATGCAGTCTTAATGCATGCTTCACTTCTGTACATGCTCTGTGACTCTTCTCCCTCTGACTGCCCTCACCTCCCATCTTTTATGTGTGAGTGTGTGAGCAATTGTGGAGAGTTGCTTTGATCAAGGTGTGGGAAGGAAGTAAAAAAAAACAATAACTTCAAAATAAAAGCATGCAAACTATATACAAAGATCCATAAAACCAAACCAATGAAAGACAGCATAAAGCATTAAAACAAGTTATACCCCGTAACACATAAAGTAGCGCATTGTTTGTAGATCAACTGAATAACTTTACCCTCCCATTTAGCATTTTTGTGATTGCTGCCTCATGCAAATGTATCTAACTTACTACCACTTGGTAAATCTGGCTGTGAGAGCCGTACCTGCAGCTTGAATTCTCCGTGGTTCTGAATGTGTTTGCTGGTCAATGTGACAGATCATAACACGCCAAAACGATCCGCAAGCCACCGGGAAATTTCGGCGTACCCCCCATGCCCAGTTTTTCTCTGCAGACATCATTTCTGCTTATCCAGCTCGGATAATCATCATGAAAAATCGTTGTAACTCTTTAAATTTGATTTTACGCTATTGATAATGATATTGGGCGTTTTGAAGCCTCGTTCTTCATTGTGTCTTCACAGGTTGCATAGCTAGATAGATAGATAGACTGCGTTTCTTGCACTTTTTATGTCTACTTCCACTCGTTTGCAATTTGCTATAGAGGTTTTTGAGGCTCTTTAACTAAGCACCCACGAAATAAGATATTGTAGTTTGATTTCTAAATGGTGTTAACGATGACGATATCTTCACCAGAAAACCACTTCAAAGTCCCATAAGTACTAGAAAATTTGCTTCACTAAAATTTTTAACAAACTAATTTTCAATTGTGCCCTGAGGACGAGCAAAACGAGAAAAGCACAAATCTGTCGACAAAGATATTAACTGAAACTGGACAACGTGGAATGGAGATTCTGTTTCTTTTAACGATGTGTTTATGCTGTTCGTTTGTTTTTAAGCTATTTAATATATTCTCTTAGGAGAGGCAGAGCGGTCGGAGGACTGCAGGTGGGAACAAGCTCTTGTCGGCAAAATATGGACCATATTTGTATGGCATGTTAACTATAAGAGATCTCCTTCACAAACACTTTCCAAAAAATGTCAAGCTAACTCCCACGGGTGTCTTAAGGGCAACATCAAGAATAATATATAAATAAATAACATATATGGGGGGTGGCTGTAGCTCAGGTGGCAGAGCAGGTCAGCCACTAATCAGAGTCGGTGGTTCGATCCTCCTGGCTGCATGCCAAATATCCTTGGGCAAGATACTAACCCCATGTTTGCCTACTGGTGGTGGTCAGAGGGCCCGGTGGCGCCAGTGTCCGGCAGCCTCGCCTCTGTCAGTGGGCCCCGGGGCAGCTGTGGCTACAATGTAGCTTGCCATCACCAATGTGTGTGTGAATGGGTGGATGACTGAATGTAGTGTAAAGCGCTTTGGGGTCCTTAGGGACTGAGTAAAGCGCTATACAAATGCAGGCCATTTACCATTTACCATAATATATAAAGTTCATCATCATATGTGAACGCCATGAAAACAGAACCCAACAATAAGAAAGGATAATCAAGCTTGCGCTTGAAAAACATCGTCAACTATTTCAGGTAAGGGAAAAGTCAGTGCTGGAACCAGTTTTGAAATCTGGTGATCCAGTTTTAAATTCTTTTTAAGTTTCACCTGAGCAAAAATATTAAAGTCACGGTGGCGTGTCTATCGTACACCTCTTGCTGACGAAGCGCTTGTTGGGTGTAAACGTGTTGGGCAAGCACGCTGATTGTGTCTTTATACATGTCATATTTTTAGACTATATCACGTGGGGGTGTGGCTTTAAAACAGCTTAAATTCTTCAGTTTTTTCCCTGCTTGAATTTCATTCTCATATTCAGGCACTCAGATTCTACTAAAAGGCTTCCAAATGTTTCCTCTTTGGGGTCTAGGATTTGGTAGGTTGAAATCGTTTACAAAATGACTTTAGGATTATTTGAGATAAATTCTATTCATTTGATTCTCTACTTACATATATATACTTTTAATAATGCTTATATGTCCATTTCAGCCTGGCTGATTTTTGGCTTAACCACTAATTCTGGTGAGTTTTTCTTTCTTTTTTTCTTGTTTTTCATGTGTGTGTGTGTGTGTGTGTGTGTGTGTGTGTGTGTGTGTGTGTGTGAGAGAGAGAGAGAGAGTTTGATTGAAGGGTCACTTGATCCCTATTTCCACACAGCTGATATAGATTTTTTTTTTTTTTTTAATTTCCGGGACTGCTTTGTTGTACGTCTGTGCATATATATGTTTGTGTTTAAAAGGCAGAAGGTAGATGGAGTTATGTAAATACTGTATATGAGTTATAGGTTCTAAGGCTGTATGTATTTATACATAATGCGCCATGTCAATTTGGCATCATTGTTTTTAAGAGCAGATAAGTGGTTTTAAGTCTCATGTGTTGACTGTTCTTCCCACTCTATGTAAGGCCACGTGGGTTGGCTGGTAGACTATTTACTTAGCCTGATAGGGCGAAGGACACTGTCTCAGCTGAACTATGGACACACACACACATACACTTAGACTGATAAGCACTCACACATCCCCCCTCCCCTTCCAATGCCCTCGATGCTTGTTGCCTCCTGGGAACACGAGGCGGGTCTGGACCCGCGCAGGACAGTCGGCGCAGTGGCAGGATGGCTGCTGTGTTGCCTGGGATTACTCCTTATCCCCTACCCAACCCTGTTGCTGGTCACGTGCTCTATAATGTTGTACTGTGGACATTTATGTGCTTTCTGTGCAGAGGAGTTTTTTTGTTTCCTGTTCTCATGCTGTCCTTCTATAGCCCAGCATGAGTAGAGGTCTCTTTTTTTCCTCTTGTACTTTCCCATTGTAATGTACATTTTAGTGGTTTTTCTGTAATGCAACCATTCTCTGACTTGTATCCCCATGTGATGTCTGTGTTGTGTGTACTTTTATCTACTAATTTATTGAAGAACAACTCCAAGTTCGTGGAAACTGTGCCTTTGGTATTCTTTTCTCCTCTTGCCTGAAACCCTCCTCCTAATGTCTCTGGTGTGCATTTTGCCCTGACGTAGAATTTTACAGTGATGATGCTTTGGGAAAGAAAAAGGGCAATCCGTTTGTTAGGGTGACATGTGGGTGGAGGCGCTTGGCTGATACTCGCATTTGAAGAAACCCCAGCTCACTCTTGTGCTGTTCATTAAAGCACAGTGAATCATCTGTAACCAATGTAATTATTGAATGATTGATAGCTTTAGAAGCAACTGAACTATACAATATTTAAGCAATCCCAGTGTTACTTTCATATGGAGATTAACAAAATTACTATCAATCTAGATGATTGTTGAAATATGAAATATGATTGTTGAAATATGAACAGAGTTTACTCTAATTATATTTACCAGTGACTCACACTTTTGATCTTGTGCTTGCTGACAGAGCCTGCAGTGGGAGCTAATGCAACCTCCAGAAAGGACTGTAATCGGTAGGTCACTCCCTCTTCACTCACTGTGTGTATGTGCACAGGTGTTCTCCTTTTATAATGGGGAAAAATGCCTGAGCCCTGAAGAAAAAAGGAACTTCCCATTGAAAGTGTTTTGGGATTTCCTGCCTTTTTGGAGCTAAAAGAAGCCACCCAGACACACGGGATATCAATGGAAAGCCCAGGATGTCCTCTATTTAGTACAACAGGACTTAGTAGGGTAGCTCAAATAAGTCAAAAGACATTGACTAAAAACAAATGTCCATTACATAGAAATGTATAGGCTGGTTCTCAGTAAGATATTTTTTTCTTTTTTGGAATGCTCAATTCAGTTTCACTAGCCACACACAACCTGTTTAATGTCAGACTTGTTGAATCAAGAAATCACTTAAATAGATCCTGTCTGACAACGTGAAGCAGTCTAAAAGATCTTGGAAAATAACACACTTTGTGCCACAACTTAAAGAAACTCAAGAACAGAGGCAAAATAAAGCAACTGAGTAATCTATCAGTCTGGAGAGGTTTAAAAAGCAATTTCTCAGGTTTTGGGACTCTGCCAAACTATGGTGAGAGCCATTATGCGCAAAAGGACAAAACAGTGGTGTACCTTCCCAGGAGTGGCTGGCCTACCAAAATGATTCCTAGAGCATATCTGGTGGTCACAACAAATAAAAGACAACATTTAAAGACCCACAGGATTCACTTGACTCACTTAAGTTTGGTGCTCATGATCCAACAATAAGAAAGAAATTGGGCGAAAAAGTGGCATCATGGTGGAGCTCCAAAGACAAAACCGCTGCTCCAAATAAACCTGTAGTGGCAAATTTTTCTCCCAAGATTTGAAAAAATAATTCTTCCACTTGTTAATGTGATCTGTCCAGGTTTATTTCTGACTTGTACATACAACAAAGCTATCATATCGCAATATCACGTGATTGCAAACTGTTTGCTGCTACAGTGCACATTTCCTATGATACAATTAGGTCCATATATATTTGGACATTGAAACAAGTTTTTTTTTTTTTTTGCAAATATTTTTATTGACAAAAGAAAACAACACAGTACTTGCAGTTGCTGAAATACAATTAACCTTTCCTTGGCTGTGCAACCTCTCAACGTATATTTAATTTTTTCAAGTTTAAAAAAAAACATGACATCTTTAAGCCACCGGGAAATAGTAGGATACTTAACAGACTTCCAATGCAACAATATTAGACATCTCGCTAATAGGGATGTGAAGGCTATAGTATCCTTTTGTGTAGAATCAAGTGTAAGTGAGCAATCATGAATCCCGAATACAGCAATCAGAGGACAAGGATGAAGAGTTACCCCAAGAACAGTTGACATAATAGCAAAATACCCTGTCCAGAAACCTTCTAGCTCAGGACACAGAAAGAACATGTGGCTAAGGTGACAAGGAGAGCCGTGGCATTTATCACATTTATTTTCCACTTCTGGATACAATTCAGAAAGTCTAGACTTAGAGAAATGTGCCCTGTGTATGACCTTAAATTGAATAAATCCAAGACGAGCACAGGAGGTGGAAGATCGTACCCTCGCAATAGCCTGTTCCCAAGACTCCTCATGTATTTGAATTCCTAGTTCTCCTTCCCATGTACACTTAAGCTTAACATTAGAGTGGTTACTAAAAGACTGGATAATATCATAGAGATTCGAAATGGTTCCTTTGTGATGAGGAACAAATGATAACGTAGTTTCCCACTGCTGTTCTGGAGGTAAAGAGGGGAAATTTGGGAAACACTTGGCAACAAAATTTCGAATTTTAAAATAGTGAAACAAATGGGTAATGGGGAAATCATAATGAGAAGACAAATTGGGAAAACTATCAAAAACACCATCCACATATAAATGTTTGAACTGTTTTATACCCTTGTCACACCACACTGAGAATGTTGAGTCAAAAAGTGAAGGGGGAAACAAATGGTTGTCGCTTAGAGGACCCGAGGAAGATGGCATTACAAAATTAAAGTGACATCTAAACTGAAACCAGATTTTGAGCGTGTTAAGAACCACCTGATTATCAGTATACAGAGAGGGTTTTACGGGTAAAGAGGAATAGAGCAAAGCTGGTAAAGAAGAGCCCTTACATGATGATGATAGCTCCAATTTACACCACGAGGAACCAGAAGATTTTAGCCAGTAGCAAAGTTTATGGATGTGAGCGGCCCAGTAGTAGGCTAGAAAATTAGGTAATGCAAGTCCTCCACTGCATTGCTGGAGCAAAGTTTTAGAAACCCTAGGTGGCTTCCCTCCCCAAATGAAAGAACAAATAATGTTTGTAACAAAAAATGTAACAAAAACTGTTTTGGCAAAAATAAGGGAATTGACTGAAATAAAAAGAAACATTTTGGTAAGACGTTCATTTTAACAACATCAATCTTACCGATTAAAGAAATGGGGCGATTACCCCATCTTTGAATATCAGATATAATCCTTGATATAACAGGAGACAAATTTGCTGATTTAAGGCCAGATAGAGAGCGAGTCACGTTAATCCCTAAGTACTTAAACCCAGATGGACTGAGACGAAAGGGTAGATCCGACTGTTGAAGTTGACGTGCTGCCGTATTAACAGGAAAACACTCACTTTTCCCTAAATTAAATTTATAACCTGAAAACGAACTGAAGTTCTCCAGAATACTTAAAACAGCAGGGATGGAGCGTGCAGGGTCAGTCATATATAATAACAAGTCATCCGCATGCAATGATACTTTATGTGCAATTCCATTTCGGTTGATTCCCCTGAATGCAGAAGAAGATCTCAATGTAATAGACAGAGGCTCGATGGCAATGGCAAAGAGTAAAAGTGACAGAGGGCAACCTTGACGACAACCACGACCCAGCACAAAATAATCAGAGTAAACATCGTTAGTATGAACACTTGCTTTAGGGGACGAATAAAGAAGCCGAATCCAGGAAATAAATTTATCGCCAAAACCAAATTTCTCTAAAACTGCAAACAAGTACTCCCACTCCACCCTATTGAAAGTCTTTTCAGCATCTAAAGAAATCACAAGTTCAGGAAATTCAGATAGATGCTTTGAGTAAATAACATTAAAGAGTGTACGGGTATTAAAAAACAATTGCCGTCCCTTTATAAAGCCATTCTGCTCTTCAGATATAATTTGAGGAAGCACATCCTCTAGGCGAGATGCAATTACTTTAGCCAATACCTTTGCATCAGCATTAAGCAGAGATAATGGCCTGTAGGAACCACAGGAGGTTGGGTCCTTGTCATTTTTGAGAAGGAGTGCTATGGTGGCTTGTGTGAAAGTAGGTGGTAATGAACCCATTTCCAAGGATTCATTAAACACAGACAAAAGCAATGGTGCCAATTTACCAATAAATGTTTTATAAAATTCAATTGGAAACCCATCCAGGCCTGGGGCTTTATTAGACTGCATAACTGTAATAGCTTTTAATACTTCTTCAACTGATAGTGGGGAGTCCAATTGCCCGGCAATATTAGTACCAATAACAGGGGTTGAAAGATTATGGAGAAATTCATTCATTTTAGCTTCATCCGTGGGAAATTTGGACTTGTACAACGAAGAGTAAAATGTTTTAAAGGTAGAATTAATTTCCAAGGGATCTGTAGTGATATTGTCATAAGAGTTTTTAATACTGGGTATCACACGCGAGGAGGCCTGACGTTGTAACTGATGTGCCAACAAGCGACTAGCCTTGTCACCGTATTCATAATATGAGCCACGACTGCATAGTAATAAGTGCTCATCCTCTTTGGTTGACATAAGATCAAATTCTGCTTGCAAATCAAGGCGCTGCTTCAGTAATTCTGGAGAAGGGTTCAGTGTATAACTTTGATCAAGGTTACTAATTGCAGCTATAAGTTCTTTAAGCCTGGCATTAATCTTTTTATTAGCATGAACAGAGTAAGAAATAATTTGACCTCTCAGGTAGCATTTAAGAGTCTCTCATAGCAGAGAATATGAAACAGAATCATCTGATTGAAGGATAAGAACTCCTCAATAGAGCTTGAAATAAATTCACAACATTCTTTATCCGCCAGAAGGAGAGAGTTAAATCACCAAAGTGGAGGACTACGTTTATAGGTAGAAAGTTGAACATCCAATAGCAGAGGTGAATGATCAGATATTACAATACCAGAATAGTCGGAAGAATTAACACACAAATTAAGAGTTCTGTCGATGAAAAAATAATCAATCCTGGAATAAGAATGGTGGACCTGGGAGAAAAATGAAAATTTTTTGATTGAAGGGTTGCGAAATCTCCATGGATCAACAAGATCATTCTGTTTCATAAAATCTGAGAATGTTTTAGACATAGATGATGGAGTCAAATTACGAGGACTAGATCGATCCAAGATTGGATCAAAAACACAATTCAGATCTCCACCAAGGATAAGCAAATGAGTATTCATATGCATTTACCAACAAAACCTTTTTCTGCATTAGGGTACCAGCAACAATGATGCATCTACCATTCCTATCAGCGATAACATTGGTCGAAGAGCATTGAACTTTCTTATTAATGAGAATGACCACTCCTCTAGCTTTCGAATTAAAATTTGAGTGAAAGACCTGACCCACCCAAGGGCAATATAACCTATAATGATCCTTAATGGGAAGATGAGTCTCCTGTAAAAATGCTATGTCAGAATTTAGACGTTTCAAGTGAGTAAAAACCTTAGATCTCTTAACAGGGTTACCCATACCTCTGATATTCCAACTAATGAATCTAAGAGGCATGCCTGACCCAGCAATGCTGGGGTCTATATTGCCATTAACCATTCATAAAAAGGAAGAAGAAAAAAAACAAACCAAAATGCCAGTGGCCATGAGTCATTCACTTCTCCCAAGAGTTAATGGCTCCAGTGCATGATTAAACACTGCAAAAGTGGCCGAAATGGGACATTATATGATTCAGTTTCGTTATATAACAATGAAAATAAAAGGAACCAGCACACCAACAGTACAATAACTAGCACAACGGCCTAAGAAAACAATGCACAGGTGGCGTTAGACCTAACGAGAGCGTGAACCCTTAGTAGCATTACAGCATCAAACTGACCCAGAGATCAAAGTTTTGACATAATCACTGGCCTCCTCTGCTGAAACAAAGTCCTTCTCGACACCCTTATATGTGATGCAGAGTCGCGCTGGATGAAGCAGGCCATAACGAACACCTTCAATGCCACGGAGTTGCTGCCTGACCGTGTTAAATGCAGCACGAGCCCGTACCACCCTGGCGGTGTAGTCGGGGAAGACTGAGATGGTCCGCTCTCCAATTTTAATCTGTCGACGTTCTCTAGCACGTCGTAAAATGTCAACACAGTCAGTGTGGTAATGAAACCTGCATACAATGGCTCGTGGACGGTCGCCAGGCTTAGGTGCGGGTTGGAGGGTCCTGTGCGAACGATCCAAAAGCGACTCCTTCCCCAGATCAAATGCTTCTTTTAGCAAGGAGGCTACGGCAGCAGTGTTGCACGTGTCAGGGCCCTCCAGTACTCCCACTATCCTAACATTGTTGCGCCGCGACCTGGACTCCAAGTCTTCACACTTATTTTCCAGCTTCGCTACATGAGCTGTGAGGCCCTTGATAGTGTTTTTCATCTGAGCTATATCATCAGAGCAGACAGTAAGTGCGTGCTCCATCTCCTTGACCATACCTTTTAGCTCGGACATGGTAGAGTCATTGGCAGCTTTATCGATCGCCAGCTGCGTCTTCACCGCCTGCAGGTCGAACTTAATGGTAGACAAAGCATCACCCAGAGTGTCCTGAAG
Source organism: Perissodus microlepis (assembly GCF_051167445.1). Taxonomy (NCBI): domain Eukaryota; kingdom Metazoa; phylum Chordata; class Actinopteri; order Cichliformes; family Cichlidae; genus Perissodus; species Perissodus microlepis. The sequence goes on from NC_140474.1 coordinate 16,641,778, forward strand.
TTCCTTTTTAAAGATGTCGGCGATATCTTTCCTCAGCGAAGCAAGCAACTCGACCTTGAGAGCCTCAATATCAGGATTAGCTTGGCACGAGGGGGGCTTTGCAGGAGACGACGGCTCACTCGAGGGTGTGGTCGCGGTTTGCAAACTAGGCCTCAGTTGTGTTTGAATAGTACTGCGGGTTTTAACATTTTTTGCTGCCATTTTACGCAGGTCTGAGTAAAAATTCTCAACAAAACAATCCACAAACCAAAACAGGACTGGAAATATGGCCGAAAAGCGCGAATGAATAACAATTTAATCAAAATTGGCGGGAGCTCCCAGACTCACGTCCTACTCCATCAAAGCTCAACCGGAAGTCCCCAGTGTAGCCGTCGCATTGAAATGTAATTATTATGTGATTGCAATGTTCAAAATTTGGTGTTTAATCTGGATTCATGTTGTGTTGTCGCCACCTACTGGTGGGCCTGAGTGTGGCGCTCTGTGGTGCGCATGCTTTGGGGTGATGCTCAATTAAGCGCACATGTCACCAGAGACTGAAGGCTCGAGCCAGAAAGAGAATGCTGGCTTGTGTAAAAGGTGGAAATATAGAAGATATGGACTACAATTGCTCATGAATGTTCAGTAGAAAGGCGCACACGGTATGTTGGTGCATTTACTTTGTGTGTATGTTTTATTTGAGTTGTAATTTTTCTTCTGCTGATGTAATATCCGTATTTTCATTGATCATTTCACCATAGTTTTTCACGGTGTTTGCTGGTGAAAAGAAGATTAAAATACTGGCTGAACATCAGCTGGAGCATGGCCCTTTATTCTACTTCGAACATGAAAAACCTTCAGGAGCAGTTACAGTGAAAAACGTGGCCTGTTATGGAGCGAGCAGCCAGAGCCCTGCACGCCATTCTTCCAAGACGGCAGCCCACGTGGAAGAGTAGACTGTGAGTTCTTACATCAGCGAAACGTTTGAACTGCATAAAGAGATCTAAGAAAAAGCCAAAAAGAAAATTGTATGGTGTAGATATTGTACATTTGTTCATTTATTGAAAGTTTATTACTGTGCTGTTTGATATTTAAGGTAGTGTACTCTGGGTAAGTTTCCTTTTATTGTTCTAAGTTGTTGGTTCAAAACATTGTAATGGAGCAGAGTACACAAGAAACTCATATCCTTGAGCAAATACTTATAGCCTTAGAAGATGAAAAGGCACAGTTAGAAAAGAAATTAGAAACTGAACTTAAAGATGCAGAAAGAGAAGAAGTTGAAGCACGCATAGGAGAAATTCATGGAGACCTTGAAATACACAAAATAGGGCTGCCTCAGCCATCATCTAAACCTGATGCAGAGGTGAGACGGACAGACCGTCAAAGGCAACTAACAGAAAAAATGCGTGAGTTTAAACAGACAGAGATAACAAGCAAAGAAAGAAAGTTTATGTCAACATATTTAAACTTTAAGGCAGAAATTCAGCTCACTAGGTCCAAACTTAAAGAAGAATGTTCTAAAGCAGAATTAGCTGAAATGATCAAGTCAGTAGAAAAATGTGAGTTAGGCCTACAGCAAGATTATGTGGCTTTACGTGCACTGACTACACCATCTCAAGATATGAGAAGAAAGATGGATAGCTGTACTTCAGTTTCTGCTGAGATGATGATACTTCTGAAAAGACGTTACGCAGATGTTGACAAAGAGTTTGATGCAGGAGCTGTAAAAGAATCACTCCTTCAGTTACTCCAAAGAGAAGGTGCAGAATCAATTTATGGCTCAACTGTGTCTAGAGCTGGAAGAAATAGCCAGCACAGCCATAGTCAGCAAGGAAGTCATGTATCTGCAAGGAAAGCAGAGGCAGCAGCACGACTGGCATCGAAGCAAGCTGAAATAAACAGAGAAATGGAAATATCTGCCCGGAGAAAGGAGATATTAGCTCAACAAGAGCAATTGAAAATGTTGGAAAATCAAAGAGATCTTGAGGTCATTCAGGCAGAATACAATGTATATGCTGAAGAGGAATCAAAAATGAATGCTGAAATAAGAAATTGTGAAGTAAGGAGTACTTTGTCTTTCAGTCAGCTTCCTAAACCACTTAGCAGTCCCCCAGGCACCCAAGTTCCTCAGAGCACTGCACCTCCTCACTCTGAAGGTAAATTCATACGGACCTCACAAAGTGTTCACGCCCCTCACTATGATACTCAAGTGGTGCCAAAAGAAAGTGAGCTCTCTCTGGTGCAGGCATTAAAAGAGTCCTTAGTAATGTCTAGACTTCCAGTACCAGAGCCATTTACATTTACAGGAGACCCACTGAAATTTGTTGAGTGGAGCACTTGCTTTAAGGCGCTTATCGAGACTAGCTGCGCAGATTCAGCGCATAAGCTGTTCTACTTGAAGAAGTACATTGGTGGAGAAGCTCTCTGTGTTTTAGAAGGGACATTTTATCGAAGTGACGAAGAAGCTTACAAGCAAGCTTGGGATGCTCTGAACAAACGCTATGGACACCCATTTGTAGTTCAAAGAGCCTTTAGGGGAAAACTAAGCAGTTGGCCAAAGATTGGTCCAAAGGAGTCACTTAAATTAAGAGAGTTTAGTGATTTCCTCATTTCTTGTAAGAATGCAATGCCCCACGTCCAAGGCCTCAAGGTTTTAGATGATTGTGAAGAAAATCAAAAAATATTGCTGAAACTTCCTGACTGGGCCACAACCCGCTGGAATCGTTTTGTCACAAAATTACTGGATGAAGAAAGGGCATATCCAGGGTTTGCAGAATTTGCAGACTTTGTGGCTGAAGAGGCGCGTATAGCATGTAATCCAGTTTCTTCTCTGTTTGCTTTAAAAAACACATTTGAAAAACCTGAGAAAGAACAAAAACGTCTGAAGGCCAGTGTCCTGGTGACATCAGCAAATGGGTCTAAAGATGTGAAGAACACAACTACAGTTCAGAGCAACAGAAAATCAAAACCCAACCCTTCCTCAAATCAGAACAAACGGCAACTTCAATGTATCTGCTGCAAGCAAAATCATTTTATCTATAAATGTGCAAAGTTTACAGCAATGCCGCTTGAAGAAAAGAAACAGTTTATTAGGGACAACAATATGTGCTTTGCTTGTCTGCGAGTCGGCCACATTTCCAAAAACTGTCGACAGAGAGCAACATGTAATGTCTGCAGACGAAGCCATCCTTCTCCTCTCCATGAAGATCCTCCACTGGGAGACGAACCTGAACCACCATCAGAAGAGGAGAATGCAGCCACCGTATCGTGCAGTGTGAGAGTAGGCAACAATGATTGCACTTCAATGATCGTTCCAGTGTGGCTTTCTTCATCAGCGAAGAATCAAGAGACATTGGTTTATGCTCTGCTAGACACCCAAAGCAGCAACACATTTATTGACCAAGATATTTGTGAAAAGATACAGGCAAGCAGGGAACCAGTGAAGCTAAAGCTGACAACAATGACTGACAGGTGTTCGATTGTACCTAGTCAAAGAGTGGATGGACTGAGGGTAAGAGGGTACAACTCAGAAAAGTACATTGACTTGCCACCAACTTACACTCAAGAGTACATTCCATTGGAGAAACACAGTATTCCAACTCGAGAGACAGCAAAAAAGTGGCCCCATCTACTCAGCATTGCAAATGAAATGCCAGATCTCTTGGACTGTCCTATAGCTCTTCTCATTGGTTACGACTGTGCAAGAGCTTTAAAACCAAGGGAAGTCATACCAGGAAACGATTATGATCCCTATGCAATAAAAACAGACTTAGGGTGGAGTATCGTGGGAGCCATTAAGCCATGGAAAAGTTCGATGGAAGCTGCAGGGATCTGTCATCGTGTCACAGTAAAGGAGCTGCCATCTGTCACACCTGCTTCTGTGATTAAAGCACTTGAAAATGACTTTCTGGACACAAACCATAAAGAAGGGAGTGTATCTCAAGAGGACATTCAGTTTCTAGAGATGCTGAATGAGAACATTCACTACAATGAGGAAGGCCATTTAGAAATGCCTCTGCCTTTTAGAGAACGCCCACAGCTTCCAAATAACAAGCAGCTTGCAATGTTTCGCTTGAAACGTTTAAAAGGAAAAATGGATAAGAACCCAAAGTACAAGGAAGACTACATCAAGTTCATGATTAATGTCTTTAAAGATGGTGATGCAGAGGAAGCAGATGGCACATCAGGTAGTAACACATGGTACATTCCGCACCATGGCGTGTATCATCCCAGGAAGCCAGAGAAAATTCGAGTTGTTTTCGACTGCTCTGCTAAACACGAAGGCATCTCTTTAAATGACCACCTACTCACAGGCCCAGACTTGATTAATGCTCTGGCAGGGGTTTTGTGCAGATTTCGAGAGCATCAAATAGCAATTATGTGTGATGTGGAAAAAATGTTTCATCGCTTCCATGTCAACCCAGAGGATCGAGACTTCTTAAGGTTTCTGTGGTGGAAGGACGGGAATACAGATACTGAGCCTAAGGAGTATCGCATGCGAGTGCACATTTTTGGAGCGGCATCATCACCGGGATGTGCTAACTATGGCATGAAGTATCTCGCCAGGGAACAAGAAAAGGACTACCCACTGGCAGCCAGATTCATTCACAAAAACTTTTATGTGGATGACGGGCTAATCAGCATTGATTCAGTCAGGGAAGCCAAGCAGCTGGTCTGTGAAGCACAAGAGGTCTGTGCAAAAGGGAAACTGCGCTTGCACAAATTTGCATGCAACAACAAGGAGGTCATGAGCATTATCCCAGAAACAGAACGAGCCAGCAATACCAAAGATGTAAACCTGAACTACTCTGTAATTCAAATGCAAAGTGTGCTGGGAGTAAAGTGGAACATAGAGGCTGACGTGTTCTCATTCAGTGTAGCCCTCAAAGAAAGGCCAGCCACACGCCGAGGAATTCTAGCAACAGTTGCTAGTGTGTATGATCCGTTAGGATTTCTCTCACCCTACATTTTGACAGGAAAACAAGTACTCCAGGAAATGTGCAAACGCGGAGTGGGATGGGATGAACCTATTCCCCCGGCACTAGAGACCAAATGGAAAGCATGGCTCAGTGACTTGGAGAATCTAAAAAGGATTGAAATACCAAGATGCCTTGTTCCTGAGAACTTCGGCAAGGTCAAGAAAATTGAGCTGCATCATTTTTCGGATGCCAGCAGCAGTGGCTATGGACAATGTTCATACATCAGGATTGTTGCTGATAAGAACGTACATTGTGCACTGGTCATGGGTAAAGCCAGAGTGGCACCCACAAGAATAATCACTATCCCACGCCTTGAGCTCACTGCAGCTGCAGTTTCTGCAGCTGTAAGTAACTTCCTCAGGTCAGAGCTCGAGCAGAAAATTGACGAGGAGTTTTTCTGGACAGATTCTAAAGTGACGCTTGGATACATAAAAAATGATGCTCGTCGCTTTCATGTCTTTGTGGCAAATAGAGTTCAGAAAATAAGAGACTCTACTGATCCGAAGCAATGGTTTTACATTGAATCTGATTAAAATCCAGCTGATCATGCGTCTAGGGGCCTCAAGGTGGCAGATCTGCTAAGCTCGAATTGGCTCACTGGACCTAAATTCCTATGGGAAAGGGAAATTGTCACAAACCAACATTCCCCTGATCTTCTTGTTGGGGACCCAGAAGTAAAGGTCCTGAAGACAAATGCCCTTGAAGAAAACAGGTTTCTTGAGAGGTTCTCAAGATTTTCCAATTGGGATACAGCTCTTAACGTTGTGGCAAGAATTAAAAGACTTGCAAGGAGAGATAACTCAGGACCCATTAGTGTAGAAGAAAGACAAATGGCTGCTTTTGTACTCTTCCAGGCAGCACAGAGGGAAGCCTTTAAAGAAGAGCTCAAATGGTTCAGTCAAAACTCAGCTGGACTTCCAAAAACTCATAAAATGTATCAGCTTGATCCTATTTTGGTAGACAACTTGCTTAGGGTTGGAGGAAGGTTGAGAAAGTCCTCAGCATCATTTGCATTGAATCATCCAGTAATCCTTCCAAAGGAAGGCATTGTCACACAACTCATTCTTGACCACTGTCACAAGAAAACGCAACACCAAGGCCGAGGCCAAACTCTAAACAAACTCAGGGAAAGTGGCTATTGGATCATAGGTGGCAGTAGGGTAGTGGCCAAATACATTAAAGGGTGTGTCAATTGTAGAAAAGTGCGTGGGCCAGCTGAAGAACAACGCATGGCTGACTTGCCATTTGACAGAGTGGATCCTTCGCCCCCATTCACCTACACTGGAGTTGATGTTTTCGGCCCCTTCTATACGAAACAAGGTCGAAAGGAATGGAAGAGGTATGGCCTATTGTTTACGTGTTTAAGCTCGAGAGCCGCGCACATTGAGATGTTGGAGGATCTCTCCACTGACGCATTTATAAACGCTTTAAGATGCTTCATAGCAATCAGAGGCACAGTCAGACAGATTCGTTCTGACCAAGGGACAAATTTTGTCGGAGCTAAGAACGAGTTCAAGAAGGGTCTATTGGAATTAGACAAGGAGATGATTTCTACTTACCTAGCTAAAAACCAGTGTGACTTTCAAATGAATGTTCCTGAAGCTAGTCACAGAGGAGGCATTTGGGAACGACAGATCCGCACTGTTAGGAATGTCATGAGTTCTGTCCTAGCCCAAGCCACAGGGAGGTTAGATGACACCTCATTGAGAACTTTCTTCTACGAGGCCATGTCAATTTTGAACCATCGTCCACTCACTACTGATACAATCAACGACCCCAACAGTGCTGAGCCTTTGACGCCTAATCATTTGCTTACAATGAAAGAGTCTGTGCCACTTCCGCCTCCTGGTAGATTTGTAAGAGAAGATTTGTACGCCAGGAAGAGGTGGCGGAGGGTGCAATATTTAACAGAGTTGTTCTGGAGCAGGTGGCGCAAGGAATACCTAACCAGCATTAGTTTAAGACAACGATGGCATACTCCTAAACAAAATGTACAGGTTGGAGATGTAGTGATTTTAAAGGAGGACAATATTCCAAGAAATGAGTGGAAATTGGCAAGGGTGGTTGAAGCCAATGAAGATGATGATGGTTTAGTGCGGAAGGTTAAGATCCAAATAGGGCAAAAGGATCTGGGAAAGAAAGGTGAACGTTTGAAACAAGTCTCTTTTCTTGAGAGACCAGTTCAGAAACTAGTGGTACTAGTTAAAGGGTCTAAACTACAGTGAAGTAGTACAAGGATTAAGAACACAAACATAATATGTGATCTATAAGTTTATTTAAGAAGTGGTTTTTTTTGTAACATAAGTTGATGTTTGATTGTCAATTTATTAAAAATTACAGGATTTAATTTTGTTTAACACATGTAAATAGAAATCCTTTGTAATTTTGGTGGCAGTGTAGCCGTCGCATTGAAATGTAATTATTATGTGATTGCAATGTTCAAAATTTGGTGTTTAATCTGGATTCATGTTGTGTTGTCGCCACCTACTGGTGGGCCTGAGTGTGGCGCTCTGTGGTGCGCATGCTTTGGGGTGATGCTCAATTAAGCGCACATGTCACCAGAGACTGAAGGCTCGAGCCAGAAAGAGAATGCTGGCTTGTGTAAAAGGTGGAAATATAGAAGATATGGACTACAATTGCTCATGAATGTTCAGTAGAAAGGCGCACACGGTATGTTGGTGCATTTACTTTGTGTGTATGTTTTATTTGAGTTGTAATTTTTCTTCTGCTGATGTAATATCCGTATTTTCATTGATCATTTCACCATAGTTTTTCACGGTGTTTGCTGGTGAAAAGAAGATTAAAATACTGGCTGAACATCAGTTGGAGCATGGCCCTTTATTCTACTTCGAACATGAAAAACCTTCAGGAGCAGTTACACCCAGGAAACAAGTTTTTTTTAACCTGTTTACTGAAACATAGTCCAATTATAGTTATATAATGAACATAATGTGTAGACTCTCAGCTTTCATATGAGGGTATCCATATTCAGCATGAATGAAGGGTTTTACAAGTTTCAGCTCCCTAACATGTGCCACCCTCTCCTTAAAGTGGCCAAAAGTATTTGGACGGTTGACTCTAAGGCTATTTCATATGCAGGTAAGGGTAATTCCTTTGTTATGTCCTCACAAATTAAGCAGATAAAAGGCCTGGAGTTAATTTGAGGTGGGGTGCTTGCATTTGGAAGATTTTACTGTGAAGAAACCACATTCAGTCACAGGAGCTCTCCATGCAGGTGAAACAAGCCATCCTTAAGTTCAGAAAACAGAAAAAACTCATCACAGAAATTGCTACAATATTAGGAGTGGCAAAATCTACAGTTGGTACATCCTGAGAAAGAACGAAAGCACTGGTGAACTCAGCAACGCAAAAAGACCTGGATGTCCACAGAAAACAACAGTGGTGGATGTTCGCAGAATCATTTCAGTGGTGATGAGAAACCGCTTCACAACAGCCAACCAAGTGAACAAACTCTCCAGGAGAAAGGCATATCATTATCCAGGTCACAAAGAAAAGTCTGCATGAGAGTAAATACAGAGGGTTCATTGCAAGGTGCAAGCCACTCATAAGCCTTAAGAATAGAAAGGGTAGGACTTTGCAAAAAACACGTCTAAAAAAGACAGCACAGTTCTAGAAAAAGATTCTTTGGAAAGATGAAACTAAGATCAACCAAGTTCAGAAACTCTGTTTTTTAAGTAGAAGGGATTTTAAAATGCGATCGAGTAAGTCATATTTTTAAGTAAGCACATGCTCAACATGGGTGTAGATGTGTGTATGCAGTAGCATGTACTCACAGATTATGGCTACTCATTTTAACATTCTGGGTGTTAAGTGTTTTCATATCAGTCCATCAGAGGTCAGTATTGCATGGGACTATGAAGGAACGCATAGGTCTAGCTGTAAAATGTTTTTTATATTTATACGTAATTTATGTACTTTTATATCAGATGAATACAAATGAGTGTCAGGGATAATGTCCTGGATTTTGTCTTCTATGCTTTTCAGAAGAGACTGCAATGGAATACAGTATGACATCCAAGAGGCTGTTTGCTGTGAAAATAAGCTTCACCCTGGTGTAAGTCTATTTTGCTGTGGAAAGGAGCCTTACAATCCTGGAACAGCCACTTGTTGTAAAATACAACATGGACACAGCACCACAGGTAATCAACTTGTAAAACAACTAACAAAAGAATAATTAAAATTCAAAGTGGAAATTTGACTTTGTGACCTTGCAAGAAATTGGGCACCTTAACAAGGTGAAAATGAGAATTTAATAATGTAAGTATTAGTTAATGGTGTGATGAGCATAAAAAGGTTTAAAGCAGCAGCTTCACTTATGGGGCGATGTGGCTCAAGAGTTGGGAGTTCGCCTTGTAATCGGAAGGTTGCCGGTTGGAGCCCCGGCTTGGACAGTCTCTGCCTTGGTCGTTCTGTCCTTGAGCAAGACACTTCACCCGTTGCCTACTGGTGGTGGTCAGAGGGCCCGGTGGCGCCAGTGTTCGGCAGCCTCGCCTCTGTCAGTGCACCCCCGGGCAGCTGTGGCTACAATGTAGCTTGCCATCACCAGTGTGTGAATGGGTGGATGACTGGGGTCCTTAGGGACTAGTAAAGCGTTATACAAATACAGGCCATTTACCATTTATGGAACAAGATATTACTCCAATGTTGGAACTGCAGTTTGTGGAACATTTGAACTGTATTGGACTAGAAAACTTAATACTTAACGGAATAAACTGGAAACTTAAAAATTATTGCAGCTACTGTCCTGCTAACATAAATAAACCATGTGCAATGATCATGCTTTGAATTTCCTTGGGGTTACAAAGTGCCTCATGGAGATTAGAAACAGCCAAATACAAAAGATTAAAACAAAACTTTAAAAAAGAGCTTTTAAAAAGACCATGCTAATAAATATGATTCGTCCATGGATTCATCTGTTAGCACTTAAACTAAGTTAGGTATTTTCATTTATTCAAAGCTGCTGCAACAGTCCTTTTTTACTGCTCTGTGTGCGTCACTCACACTGACATTCTGCGCAGTAAGCAGATGAAGAGCTTTTAAAAAATGTCAGTGAGGAAATTTTCTCTGAGACATTCACTTCTCCCAAGAGTTAATGGCTCCAGTGCATGATTAAACACTGCGAAAAACACTGGTGCCAAACCACCACAGTCTTCATCAAAAACATGTTTTAAACCCTCAAGAGTTGTGGTTGTGTTTGTTGTGGTTGGTTTATGTAAAAGTGAAACACCCCTAGCTATTTTTAGATTGAGCTTTGGGACTCGTGGAACTTGTGAACCTTCTAGTACTGAGTTAATGCACTTACCATGACACACTTTCAGCTGTTACACAGGGTCTAAGTGAAAAGGTGTCCAAGTGCTGTGACCTGAAGGCGTACAACCCAGTCAATGAAATATGCTGTCAATCAACCATTGTAGCAAAACCTGGACCAATGGCTGAATGCTGTGGTAAAGGTGAGCAGAACTGGACACACTGATGAAAAACATCACATTATAACCATATCAAGGAAAGTTAACTGTCCAGTTAAAAGAAACCTATGAAAATATACAAATTGTTTTGGAGAAGTTTAAATATAATGAGAAAATGTGATTTTATCACAGAATTTTCTGGAAAACAGCAGAAAATTTTTCTTTTAATGTAGTGCAATTGCTTATTCAGTAGAATAATTCAGTAGTACAACATTTGTAGGAGGTAGAAATATAATGAATCACCATGGTCTTTTCCACAGAGGCTTATGATAAGGACAAGCAGTTGTGCTGTGGTCCGAATGAGAGCAAGATGATTCTGATGAGGAATTCCAGTCACCACCAGTGCTGTGGTCACAACCAGTATGACACAGAGACTCAGTGCTGCTGTTCAAATGAGGAAAGCGTGGAGATACAATCAAAGGATTCATCCTGTTGTTTCAAGGACTTTGGTGTATCTGCAGGTCAGTTCAGGACTTAACTGCATGTAACACTGTGTGGGACCAATGAATGAAAGTTGATGCAGTTTGAGTCACTGTACAAATCAGTCTTCGGGGGGGCAGTCTTGGGGGGGGGGGGATGATTGACTAGAAAGTATGCAAGCAAAGACAAATTAGTAAACCTGCCCCAACCATGTGCATTTTCCTAACTTGCAATTCAAAAACAAACAAACAAACAAAACCGTTTCCTGAGCAAATGTGTTATTTTCTGTTTTCCCTCATGCAATCTCTTTGTCTAAAAGTTATTATACAGTAGTTATGTTAAACCAAAAGCTCTATAGGTCATTAACACTGGAACTCCAGTGTTAATTTTGACAGCAAATCTTGACTTTGCTTTAGTCAGTCTGTTGTCTTGTCATTTACGTTTAGTTATAAGTTAGACTAAAAGTAAAAAAATTTGGAAGCCTATTTTTAGTCAACTAAACATCACGAGATTGTAGTAAACTATATCTGAAGTTGATTCAGTTGACTAAAATACAAAGTGTAAAAGTTCGCTGTGATTTTAACAGTGTTTCACACGGTTTAAAAAGTGTCCTTTGTTCTTTGTCATTAAATGCCAAATATGCATGTACTTACTCATCTCTCCCTCCAAAGCATTGACATTTCTTTCATGAGAAACAGGGAGCATGGGAGCAAATTATGATATTTATTCCCTCAAATAAGTTGTACAGTTTCTTGGAGACAGATCAAATGTGCACATTCCTCACATTCCGCAGAAGAAATTTATTTAAGTTTGGGAACTGAAATAGAATTTGTACAAGGAAATGGCTAATGACATCAGACTTAAGAGGCAGATAACAGCACAACAAAAGAATTCAGGTCACCTGATCCAGCCCTAATTATATGCTTCATTTAAAAGAAAAGTTTTTAGCCAAATCTTTAGAGGGTCTGTGTTTTATTCTATTCGGACTCATTCGATTTAATTTTCAATTAGGTTTTATTCATTTAGCGCTAAATCACAACTTTGCTTTAACAGGAAGAAACGTCCATCAGAGCCAGGTTCAGGGAAGGGTGGCCATCTGGCGTGACCATATGGGGTGAGGAGAGGAAGCCAGGACAAAACACATGATGTGGAAAAGAGCCAAAGATTAATAATAACGAAAGCAGAGTAGAATATAAATACATTAGTGGAAAATGTGACTGAAGAAGAACTACTCAAGGCAAGATTCAAGGTCAACTGATCCAGCCCTAACTATATGCTTTATCAAAAAGGAAGTTTTCAACCTAATCTTTGAAAGCAGGGAGGGTGTCTGTCTCCCGAATCTGTCCCCCACATATGAGGGTGCTGAAAGCTGAAGGTTCTGCCTCCTATTGTTCTTTTTCTAAAGGAATTTTATGTTGGTTACTATGAATGATGCGTGTATTTTGACCTGGTCTTTGCCTCTACAGCTCCTTTATGTGGAAATACAACCTTCAACATACATACGCATTTATGTTGTCAGTCAACTGTTGTTGCCAAATCTTCACCACAGCACAGATGTTGTGATAAAGGTAAGCAGAGCTAATCAAAATACAAGTATTTCACTATAAAAAAAAAAAGTATTTAAATGATCTGTTGTATGTGGAACATATAAAACCTGTTTCTTTAAAAAAGTTTAACATTAACTTAATTATGCATAAAGTACACTATATGCATTTCATTTTCTAGTATCTGGTTCTTTTTCCACAGGGACATATGATGTGGAAAAGGAGCTGTGTTGTGGTCCAATTAATGATAAGAAGATCCTTGAAAGGAACTCTACAGATCACCAGTGCTGTTATCATGACCAGTTCAACACAAAGACCGAGTGCTGCTGTTGGAAAAAGGAAAGTGCTGAAGTACAATTGAAGAATTCATCTTGCTGTTCAGAGGAGTCAGCTGTGTTTGAAGGTCAGAACTTGTCTAATACAATTTCATGCACATCTTAGAAATTACATTTGATATTCAACTGAATTTCAGTTGGCATTTTGTATCTTTGCAAAATTCTAGTTGGTGGAAAAAGGCTACATTTACTCCATGATATGGAGCTGTTGTTGTGATTTTGGGATGGCAGCATGGACTGCTAAATCCAATAATCAGAATCACAATACTTTATGACGGCTCGAGGAAATGATGTGGTCCAAGTCATTAACTAGTAACCAGAACAGTAAAAAAAATCCTGAGCATTGTTAGATGTTAACAGACTTCAGCCACCTCTGTCTCTTCCTGAAGAGTGCAGTGGTGTTTAGCCCAGCCCAGTTTATTGTCAATGTGTACTCTAAGGTATTTATACATACTATGTCCACATGGAGTCCCTGGATTGAAACAGGGGTCACAGGTTTCATGATCTTCCTAAAGTCCACAATCAGTTCATTGGTCTTTGTAAGGTTGAGCTGCAGATAATTCTGCTTGCACCACATGACAAAGGAGTCCATGTGTGGTCGAGTACCTGGTACTCTACGTCAATGTATCACCTTCACTGATGCATTCAACCACCGGAGACTCATCAGAAAACTTCTGAAGGTCTCTGTGCAGTGTCTCCCATCAGTGATGTAGAGGGTGAATAGCCCCAGTGTTGTTGATCATCCACCATGTCCACTCGCAGTTTGCCTGTCCAATCGGTTGGGGTTATCAGGTTGCTATATTGCAAAGTAAAGAACCTATAATATTAGAAAGAAACCCCAACAATTGTACATTATCCTATAAGCAAGCACTTGGCAACAGTGGTACTTTTACCAGGAAGCGCTCTCTAGCAGAGCCAGACTCATGAGAGGCACCCAGCCGCCACAACTGGTTGGGGTGAGGGGATAGAGAAGAGAGAACCAACAAAAGAAACAATATGGGAGAGAAAGCCAGAGTTTAATAATTAATAATGATTAAATGGTAGTAGTGTATTAAGGATTAAAATAGAAAATGAGAGATAAAGATGAATGGAGGACAGTTAGTGAACCAGGGAATGCAGACTGGTTAGGAGGAAGTGAAGATAGCTATGAAGAGGATGAAGAAGGGGAGCACAGGTAAAACAAAGGATGACAAGCAGATAGTCTGAAAAGGAACAGAAGGAAGCACACCCTAAATATACACACAAGGTAATGAGGGAAATGCACAACAGTTAGGAGACACAGCTGAACCTAATTAGACGTGGTGAGACAGGGAGACTTAAGGAGCTAGAAACACAGAAACTGAGAGACTAGCAATGATAAATCATGAGGAAATCAAAGATTAACAAGAATAATACAAAACACAGAACACTGGGCCACCGTCCCAGAACCATAACTCCTTTAGATGTATGGAGGTGTCTAGGGTAGAGGGCAGTGGGTTTTTTAAACAGACTGACAGTATGATCCTAGAGAGTGATTGGAGGCCTGAGGAAAGGATAAGAAGTGGATAGGCACTAATTTTCAAGAACAAAGGTAAACCACAACCATTAAATAGCAACTACAGAAGGATAAAGTTGATGAGCTATATCATCAAGCTGTGGAAAAGTGGTTAAGAGGAGAGGTGATGATCAGTGAGCTGCAGTTATTGCTTTGTGCCAAAAAAAGCATTACAGATTCAGTGTTTGCTTTGAGACTGTTGATGGAGAAGTATAGAGAAAGTCAGAGGAAGCTTCAGTATGCATCTGTAGATCTACAAATCAGGGATCCGCTCTTAGCTCCTTCTTGCTGGCCATGGTTATAGACAGGACAACAGGTCAGCCTGAGTTCAGGCAGTGCTGTGAACTATGTGCTCTGTAGTGAGAGAGTGAGGAAAAGAGGCTGGAGACTTGGAGTTATGTCCTGGAAAACAGATGTTAGGCAGGATGGAGTGGGTGTCATGTCAATGAAAGACATTCCTCACTTCATTTAAAACAAAAGTTGCATTCAGGAGAAAACAAAAAAATGTTACAAACCAGATGAGAAGGCATTTTACAATGTTAAATCTTTGAAATCTGTTTTAGACCTAAAGCTAAATGGGTCTTGCATTTTAAAAACGTAAAAATTAGTTCTGTCAGTGTTTATCTCATTAACATGGGGCTGCACAGCGCTAACGTGTTAACGAGCTAACTGCGCTAATGTGTTGACACCATGCAGCCCCACGCACAGGAGGATCTGCGCTAACTCACTAACGGAGATTTGTAGTTATTGCGTTAACGTCATTTTAACAAGATTAACGCTGACAGCACTAGTAAAAATGGAAGATTTGAAACAAATTCAGATGACATTTTTGTCTTGGATATAAAAAAAATTGTGCTTACTCAACTTTTTAGTAGCAAATGTAATGTTTGAAAAAACTGGTTTTTTTTATACATTCCTACCACCAGAGTGAATGAGGCTGAAGTCACTTAATGGTCCAAATACATTATCTCAGAAAATCTTATAGATCAATAGTCAAGATGGGAGTTAGAGTTGAAAAATTCAGCTTTATTTGTTTTCTTCTTGATAGCACAGGTGTTTTTTATATAGAGATAAGTTAATGAATTTACTGTGTAGTGCACCTCTTTCTTTTTCTGTTTATGAGAGTCAATATCGCTCATCCAAGAGTCTTTCTCTTTCCTTGTCATCTATGTGACAGTAACAAATAACAGCATTTATGTGATTTATTTGATTGTTTTATAGTCTTTATTACTATAGGCTTTACAGGGCCTCACAAACCACAGCAAAAACAATAATATGGCATATACTGTTTTCTTAATTTATAAATGTGCATGTAGCCACTTAAATAGAAGCAGTAGCATTCCAACATTAACTTACAAGGCCCAGTCAAAATTTCTGGTACCCATCCAAAGGGTGTATAGTGTAAACTAGGGATGGGAAGTCACAGTGTTTTCTTGCTGGGTTTGGTTTCAGATTTATTTATACTGAATTCCTACATGCAGTGCACAAGAATGGCAAAGATGGATGTGTTTATTATGTTATTTTGGCAAAAACAAATTTAAAAAACAGGACAAAAGACCACAAATCCTCTGAGTCATATTTTCCATAGATAATTCATCCCCAAATGTTTCCATCTACCCTTTCCACCCTCACACCCCTCCTTAGGTCAAAGCAAGTCCAAGGTGGGAAACCAAGTCTGCTGTGATGGCCGTGCATCTGTGCAGAAGCCTTGGATCAATCAAGTAATGCACTCAATACATTGTTTGCTTTTCCCAGGCCTGCCCAGCTGGCTGACTTTTTTCTATTAATGCAAGTCAAAATGCTTAATCTCAAGAAAAATCTAATTGTTTCCAGTGAAGGCTATAAGCTATAAGCACTGTTTTCAGCTTTCAGCTCTTTTTCTTTTGCTCACAGAAAAAGGAAGAATATAATAAGTCCATTCTGGCAAGATTTTTAATGAGATAATTGATTAGAAAGAATTCTGGATAGCACAGGTCCAGAATTAAAGGTAAATTTGAGCAGGATTCAATTGCTGCAAAGAACAATACAATGTAGAGTTAACGGCAGTCGAACCCAGTGATCCCAGTGCAAAAAAGAGCTGTTTTTGTACCACTTTGATGAGAAAGCTCGGAGCTCCACCCCGCTCCTTTTACATGGTTACTCAGGGTGTTTTCTATCTGATATATAGGATGTTTCTGCATTGCTGCACACATTACTGTTTTATTTCTGATTCTTCAAGTGCTGTGGGGACACACCGTTTGGCTCAGCACAACGTGGAGTTCTCTGTTGTAATAAGACCTTGTATGAGAACAGAAATGATGGAGAGGAATGTTCAGAGACGGGTATTCCTTATGACCCGACTAAAGGGACCATATGTTGCTCTCAGTTTCATGGCAGCCCGGGACAACACTGCTGTGGGACAGAAATTTACCAGCCTGATGCTGAGATCTGCTGTAACGGACACAGGTGATTGTGTGTGTGTGTGTGTGTGTGTGTGTGTGTGTGTGTGTGTGTGTGTGTGTGTGTGTGTGTGTGTGTGTGTGTACTAAAGAGGACATGCAAAGATTTGGTGCAAAAAAAAAAGAGGATGGTAAGGAATATCCAGTGTGGGAACTTCTAAAGGGATCAGCTGAAAGAAGAAATCTGTTTCGGGTTGTATTGTATTGCTGATGAAATCTGGTGAAACAAACTATCGCTGGATTACATTTTGTCTCTCAGGACAGCTGTGCTAAAGGGAACCACTTAATTTAATGTTTTCTGAGAGAGGGTGGAGGAAAACTCAGAAAGGAGTGGCATGGGAAAATTACTTTTCATGGAATGTCTCAGTCTGTGTAGTCTCTGACTGGGTTTGGTCCTGTTTTAGTTAAAGTTTATTGTTAAGGGCTATGTTCATGTGTGCATGTCTTTTCATAATTATGTTCTTTGGCTTTCTTTTTAGAGGTTATTATTATTAAATTATCGCCCTACTCAGCAGCAAATAGCATTAAGATTTCAGTTTTTTTCTTTTCATAGTCTGCTCTTTACAAGATGAACTGGTTGAATCTTGGCTGCTCTAATCAAGCTTATTTCCAGCTGGAGTAGCTGTCAAAGTGACAACACCTTTATGTTATTTTCTGGTTTTATGTTTTATTCTATTATCCATTAGATTGTTACATTGTTATGTCTGTTTTTTGTGTTTTATTATAAATTGATTTTCATCTGTAAAATTGCTCAATAAGTACATTTTACTTTTACTTACTAACAGCGGCAGCATTACACATAGCCATAGCCAGCAGCCACTACCTTAATTATAACTAAGCAAGCAGCTAATGTGGCTGCAGGGTAACTGCTAAGAGTTAAATGGCTGACATTAATATGACAACTCCATAGCATGTTACTGTTGATGAAACAGAAGCATTACTGATGTCACAAAATAAATTAATGTTCCATGATGTGAACATTATCAACAGTTTATGTTCAGCTGCTAATGAGGGGAGCATCTATGTATGCCTATCTTTAGCAGTGCTGTCTGAAGTTGCAGAGGAGGCACAGACAGCACTTTTGGTATCGATATTGTTGGAGATAAAATTATAATTCATTATTAATTTTCAGTATTTTCATCTGAGTTAAGTATAGATGAAAATCTTTTTTTTCCTGCCAACACTCTGTTGAAGAAGTTAAGAAGGTATCTTCCAGGGTGAGATCCAGTTAATACATAAGACAAGAGTCATCTAATTCAGAATCTTTTCGGCATACATCTTTATCACTGTCCTTATTGAATCATAACGGTTACCTCTGTTTTCCACCCAGACATTCCAGATTGGAAAATATTCACTGCTGTGGGATTAAAGCCTACAACATTAAAGACCCACAGATGAAATGCTGTGCAGGAACACTGTACAATCTGACACTGTTAGATGAGCATGGACAGGATGCACAGTGTTGCGGATCCCTTCTGCAAAAGCAACAGGTAGAGTTAATATTACTGATGCTATCTCAAGATCTACTCTTTGTTTATGTAATCATGTCTTACACCTTATTAGGTCATAAGATCTTAGAGTAGAAGAGAATGGAATAGAATAGAATTCAACTTTATTGTCTCTCCTACAACATGCAATGATCCAAGCACACTCTGTGGGAGGAGGTATGCAAAATATGGAGAGGGGCTTCCAACCAGTGCAGATGTGCTCCCATGCAGTCCTCAACCCATCTATCTTCTTAGCTAAAAATGTAACGATTAACATCCTTGAAGGCGCGTGCCAATGCACAGCTGAGTCTTGTTCTGATGTACTGCCTTTCCTATGTTGTGACATGTGGACAATGGTCCAAGGACACTTTGGGGGAGGAAATGTGCAAAATACTTTCACAGGAGGCTTGGCTGCTGTGAGGAAGGAGAGGGAGAGATGAAAGGGTGGCTGCTGTTGCAGGTTTAAGCCTTGATTATAATATGTTACAAAGATGGACATGGATACCTGGAGACCTAACAGTGGTCATTCCTCTTACACTTCTTTGAAGTCCGCTTGATGTCTCCCACCTGGGTATATGATGAGTCAGTACATTGTCTGCAGATGTTCCTAGTACACATGGACCATAATAAACCAAAGCTTTCAAACAAGAAGTTTCGTGGTGTCAGTGAGCTGGACCCATAAGCCCCTTTACCATTAGTACCTACTTGGATTGACTTGGCATGGTTTGTCACAGTTTCCAGGATTTTCCATTAGGTCCAGGTGCTTTTTTAGTAGCTGCTCGGCCCGGATTCCAAGCAATCCAAACAGGTACTAAAATATGACGTCGTCAGACTGGTTGCCACGAATTGGGTGGTAGGTAGCAACACTTGATGAGTCATGAGAGTATCTCGTTTGCGAAAATCCATAGTCTGCTTCGAAGTCCACCTAAGTCCACCTGTTGGAGCATTCGTGTCGCATATCAATTGCAATGTGCAATGCACATATATGTTGCTATGACAACAAGCACACAAATAAGGTACTAGTGGGTTGTAATGAAAAACCAGTCAATCCGAGTCAAGTTGTTTCGATTCGTAGAGAGTTGATCCGAGTAGGTACTAATGGAAAAGGGGTTATCGAGTCACACGTAAAAAAAAATTTACTTTGCTCACTGGCCCACTCCAAACTGCTGTCAACTCCACTGCCTTTGGTTGGCTTTAAACCAGTGATAGTCTTTATGCCAACCAGACTTCCTTCCCTCACAAGAATTTCCTCCACAGTTTAGGGATAAAACATCCAAACAAAAGCTATAAAATGTACTGTGTGCTGTGCATTACAGTGCTCAGATTGTTACATAGGAGAAACCTAAAAATCCCCCAGATGCATGGTACAACACAGGAGAGCCAAGTCATCAGGATAAGACTCAGCTGTACATTTATAACTAAAGGAGAACAGACACTCATTTGAAAATCCCACCAGAAAAACAGTTGGTTTAAGAGAGGAGCAAAGCAGTCCAATGACGATCACTGAATAGAGGTGGTGGTCTATGACACCAACTATCAGACAGTCTTGAAATCCCTTCCCTGGTGTTTCAAACCACACTTGAAGCACACCTTGAACCATGTGATCTTAATAACTCACATGATTGCATGGTGGGGTAGTGTCTCATAAGAGATTCACACTTTGGCTTTAATTACCATAATGACACTGCTAGATTTGCACACATTTGCTGTTATTGAAGTCACTTAAGACTAACATGGACTGAATTACTGTGAATCTACACAGACATACAAAGCTGATTTTAGCTGATGTAGCAACATTACTGGGTGAACTTGACATTAACTAACACATTCCTCAAAAACTCCAAACAATTATGTTTATGTATAATTGTATAATTATGTATATAAAGAACACTATGTCTTTTTAAAACCAGGACATTTGCTGCTCAAGTGAGGACAGAGAAGTGCCATACTCTGCTAAGACGGGATTCAGATGCTGTGGTCACCTCTACTTCAACACCACCCTGTGGTCATGCTGTGCTGAGCGGCTGAGATCAATCCATGAACCAGGACAGGATTGGAGAAAGATGAATAATGGTCTGTCATTTCTACTTAAAAGTCCTCTCACAAAGTAGAACTAAATTTTGTGTCATTTGAACTTAATAGCAAAGCTTAGATCATGTATTTCACCTGTTCTGTGTCTATAATGTTCTTTTACAGAATCCAGACTTCAATCAGTGAATAATATGAACAAAACTGATCTTTGCAAAAAAAGTAGGACATCAGTCTATATGTAAATTTAAAAAACAAAACAAAACATTGGAGCAAATGCTGTTTAGGAATTTATGGGGGTTTGTAATGCAATGTATTTGTGTGCATCTCTGTTTAGTGCGCATCGGGACGGTGGAAAGTGTCTCTCTGCATAGCATTGTGTTCAAGAGCGTGCTGAAGATCCGTGGAAAGAAGGCCAAAGTGAAAGCGTTGCCTTTCCCTTATATCTTGAAAACAGATGATCACTGCAGCTCACCCAAACTGATTCCTGGGAAGACCTACTTCTTTAACAAAGTTAATGTTTTCACCGATTCCAACCATGACACTGTTCTTCAGTCACTCCACTTCATTTTTTCTAAGTGTTCACCTTAGATCACCAGTTGCTGATGGATACATATTACTTCTTACTCACACACTGATTTACATTTTTTCACAACAGCTATTACAGAGATGCGTTGTCACATAACGGTCTGTTACCTCTAAAACAATCAACCGTAAAGGTACTCATCATCATAAAAAAATTAAACCTGACGTTTTACCAGCAATACCAGCAGCAAAGTTGGTGAAAACCAACCCAAAGAGATCTTTTCAGTTCATCATTGCTTTTCTTACTCATTCAGGCTCAAAATATGACCTGTTTGCTTGGATTAGCATGCACTCACCTTGAACATTGCTCTGGATCCCACGGATCTTCATGAGCTTTACTGATCTTTATTTTACCTTTTCAGATTTTTGAATAGGTTTGAGTTTGCATTTGCAGCAGTGTTGCACTGCCAAAAATTTTAGGCCAGTCACTTTTTTTTCTACAAGGTGAGATCAGTTATTGTTGCACAAATAACAGTTGGGGTTTTTTTTTGTTTGTTTCTTTTAAAATTTTCTATTACACAGATTATGTAACTTGAGTAAAAAGAAAAACAAAGCTAGTTTGCCAGTAGCAGGCAACCATTCACCTTATTTAGAGACTATGATGCACAATATTACTGCAATACAGACAAATGTGATGTAAGTATACAATGCATTACTTTTTATATCACACCCACACTGCGTACTTATTTCATTAAGAAAATTACATTGTGTTTCCAAAACAGCAGTATCAGTTATTAGTGATATTACTTATACATTGTTATCAATATATTATACATTGTTTTTCAAATATTGCTTCACTTTTTACTTTACTCTGCCTGTATTCAGCCAAACCATGTTCCTCTTTGGTGTAAGATGACCCAAAAATATGGGGTTATTTTTGTGCCACTATTCTGAGTGCACGTAAAAAAATTGCAAACATTAGAGTATTAGAGTACATTGAGTAAGAACAATGTACTTCAAAGTGTAATATTTACTGAACTTCATATTGTAGTCAGTCACACAACTTAAAGTAATAACTGAGTGTAACACAGCCAATTGGTACACAGTGTTGTTCAAATCTAAATCTGTAATATATGCAATAATGGAATATGATCACCAACTGCCAAAGTCTGAAACAAAAAGAAAAAGCTAAAGAAGCAAACAGTATATCAAAGTTTGTGCGAGTCTGTGATCAGCAGTAGCTGACACCTTAGCAGTCATTATAGCAGGTAGCACACAAGAATAGCATACAGCTCTGTACTCAAAGCTGCTATTAGCTAATATAGTTTATCTTTTTAAAAATTGGGGATTATTATTTTTATGCTTTTATTTTCTGATTCGTGCACTAAACTAAATTATAAATGGCGACTGTTTGCACATCATTAACCCATATAACTGAATGTATACATGTTCTATTAATGGCATTCTTTTATTTTTATTGATTAAGCTACTAGATGTACTCAACTTGCCATTTATCATGAAATATGCTTCAAGGACCCAAAAGACCACCCAGAGGTCACATTTAAATGTCTTGGGTTTGTTTACTTGTAACTACTAATTTTTGTTCTCCTTGGTTTAAGCTACATTTCTTTTATTTGGAATATGTTTGGCATGTATTTCACTGTATGTTTCTTCACAATATATAAGACACACCTTTAACCCAGAGAAACCCTGGAAACGTTGAAGGCACACAATTTTATATTTTGCATGTTTGAGTGAAATTGTAGGAGGTACTGTTCTTTTAAGGATAAAGCTTTGAATAAATAAATATAACAGCATGTTGTGTTTTATCTTATTGAATTGATGGTCTTAAGGTTGGTCTTGCGATTATTCATGGATCAAAAGATAGTTCCAGCTGGAGATGAAATGAATACAGAAATATGCTACTTTTTCAAAGTTGTGACTCTTGTGCCAAAAATCCCCTGAAATATAGATTTCAAAATATGTGGGCTTAAAAATCTAACACTGGATTTGTCGCCTCTCTGAATGACAGAGATTTACTCACCCGCTATAACTGTGTTAATGCTCTTGTAAATCTTTGGCCTCTTGTCCCCATGTAACAGCTGTCTGACAGAACATGCTGTATTCCCCTTGTTTCAGCTACTTGAGTGGACTCAGTAGATTGTTTAAGTTAGAGTCATTATAATACTGACAAGTCAAAGTTTATTGTATTTTTTAGTTCATGGGGAGGACGTGTTTCATCAAAACTTTGTTCCTAAATCTCTCATTTAAGGTGTTGCATGTTGTCCATGTTGTTTACGTTGACTGCTTAACAACAAATGACATTAATGGAGGATTAATCCTTCATTAATGTTTCAGAGAGCAAAGAAGGTGATTTTTTTTAGGTTTTACTACACTTGTTTGTGAAGAAATACATCTATTATCAAATAAGACCATCTCCCATTTCACCTAAGACATGAAAACTGTCACAGGCAATGTTTGGAGTGTGTAGTTGAAGGGAATTGAGAAAAAAACTAACAAAAACTTAAATTGGGGACAGCTAAACATAAGCATATGAGATAAACAGAAAGCACATTATAGAAACCTGAAACCCGGAGAAACCTGGGGACTTGGAAACACGAGAAGTACAGCAGTGGATGATGAACAAGAGAGGATAAGCACGTGATGAAGAGCAGAGGTACGCAGATGAAGCATTGGGGATGACAAATGGACAATCTGACAAGGCGCAGAGGAAAGCACACATTATATATACACACACACAAGGTAAGGAAATGCACAACAGGAGGGAGACACAGATGAACATAATAGACATGACGAGACAGGGAGGAAGCAAAACAAAATGGATTAACGTAGGACACAGGTTGGCAAAGATAAACAGGATAACAGGATAAACAGGAACACATAACACCGGAACAGAAACCGAGAGACTAGAAATAATAAATGAACTCAAAGATATAATAATTCAAAATATTAAACACTGGGTCACCGACCCAGGACCTTGACAAAAACAAACAGCCATCCACCCATGTTCTTCCGCTTATTCAATAATTATTCACTAATTATTCACTAATATATCATTAAAAAAAAATCCTCATCACTAACCTTTACTGTTATCAATATTAATTATCAATAATAATTAAGACTCGAGGTACAAAATGTGCATCACCAATTACCTAACATGCACATGTTTTAACTGTCGGAGGAAGCCAACAGTCCTCAGTAGATGTACAAAATGTGCAGTAGCTACAACAGCATAACGGTTTAAATATTTTAATTTTTGTGCATTCAGGGTCACTTATGGAAAGGTTTTTAAATTAGAATTCAAAATATAAAGATAGATGTTGCTGGGTTTAAAAAAAAGCATGCCTTGCAAGAACAAACAGACATGAAGTAATTACAAAAATTATTTTTTTTCTTTTAAAAAAGAATAAGATGAAAATTGCTCTCTCTTGTTGTATTCTGTTTGTTTGGGGGTGTTTTTCTGGTTATTGTTATTGGTGCAAGTAAGTGACTGTGTAGAAGAGAATTCAGGAAGGCTCCAAGCCAATGGTATGTCTCTAACCCGGTGCCTTTTTGTTTAATTTTGGCACTCATGCTCATTTTGTTACATTCCAGTTAGTCCCAGATTTTCCAATGGAAAATGTTACAGTATTTACATGAGATGGATTTCATACAAGAGGGAAAATACCAAACATATTACAGAAAAAATTGGCAGCTTTAAGGGACACAACTAAATTCTTAACATTCCACTGAAGACTAGGCAAAGAGACCTGCTTCCTTCTTATTTCCTCCACATTACTCATGAGAAAGAGTAAAAGCCCTCAAGATGGATTTGAACCCAGATCTCTGCATTAGCCTTAGGCCCAGTGAGTTAAATCAGCACCAATATGTTCAAAATCCATTTCACATCTTACATTAAAAAAAATTGTACCAACTGTATAATTGATTGATGCTGTAGAGCTGTTAGTCAGTGGGACAAAAGGTTAAAAAGACACCAACATCAAAATGTATTCTTTCCCTATGGGAGTACAGACATTCTAATGCAGTCTCATCATTAAGTCATTAAAGGCAAACAAAAGGAAGGACAGAGGAAGGCCTGCCTATGCTGTGGCATTTCTTAATCAAGGTCAAGTTATAATTCAAGGATGCATGAGTACAATGAGTGATAATACAATGGGTGCTTAATAATATTTACCACAAATGCACAGATTTTGTACAAATCTATATATAATTTGTTGGGGAAATGAGTAAAGTTTGGCTAGCACACCACCAATTAATGTATAGCGGGCGAGGTCTTGGTCTTATAAAGTTAAACTCCTGATAAATAATAACTAAAAAATAACTGGAGATTTTAAAACCACAGAAAAGTAAATCAAACAGTCTTCCACTACCATAATGTATTTTAAATTGTGGACTTGTAGCCTTGATTTTTAGAGTGTTGCATTGACTATTCAGGAGTCACAGTCATTTGTGTATGAAACATAATTTAAATAATAACAGATAAATAAACTAATAACAAACTCTTTTAAAATAACAGAATTCTTTTAAATACTTGGAGGTGTCAGCTGAGATGCATTGATGTATTTTTAATGGCTCTAACCCACTTACATAAAAGCCTTTTATTACTTGTTCAAACCTTATATTATAAGGTAGACCCTTAAAACTCCATTTTAACAGGAAGAAACCTCCAGCAGAGCCAGGCTCAGGGAGGGGCAGTCATCTGCCATGACCACATGCTGTGGAAGAGAGACAGAGATTAATAACAAGTAAGAATCAATGCAGAGAGGTCTATTAACACATAGTGAGTGAGAAATGTGACTGAAAAAGAAAGACACCCTGATAATAATGAATTACAGTAGTCCAGCCTAGAAGGACATATCCTGGTAAGAAAAAATGACTCCAAGCGTCCTCGTTTTCTGGCATCATGGATAGATAAAGTTGGTTGTCATCTGCATAGCAGTTACAATGTATGCTATGCCTTCTGGTAATGCTGCCTAAGGGAAGCATTTATAATGTAAATAGGTGTAATTTTACCTATTTTAACTCCATAATTAACCTAAGCATTTGAAGAGGACTCTCCATTTACATGAACAAATTAGACAAATCACACAAACCACTGCAGCGCAGTACCTGTAATACCTACAGCATGTGCTCATCGCGCTAATATTACGGTCAACAGTAGGCTATTGAATGCTGTACTGAGATCTGGCAGGACAAGCACAGTGATGAGTCCACTGTCAGAGGCCATAAGAAGATAATTTGTAACCTTCACTAAAGCTGTTTCTGTGCCGTGATGAGCTCTAAAACCTGACAGAAACTCCTTATATAAGCCATTCCTCTGCAGATGATCTGTTAGCTGTTTTACAACTACTCTTTCAAAAACTTTTGAGATGAAAGGAAGGTTGGCCTATAATTAGCTAAGACCGCTAGGTCAAGAGTTTACCTACTGCCAGCTTGAAGGTCTGTGGTACATAGCCAATTATTAGAGACAGGTTGATCATATTTAAGACTGAAGCAGTAATTAATGGTAGGACTTCCTCGAGGAGTCTTGTGGGAATGGGGTCTAAAATAATATATAATAACTTATAATTATATATTATATACAATTATATAATAAATAATTACTGAAGTCAGCTGGAGAAAAAGACTCAAAATAAATATCAATGGCACTGAAAGTAGCTGTAGATAATGTTACTATGTTGTTATCTGTGAGATGATTATGTGAAAAAAAGAAAGTACACTCTTTGTTAATAGCAGTGTTGGGCAAGTTACTTTGAAAAAGTAATTAATTATAGTTACTAGTTACTTCTTCAAAAAAAGTAACTGAGTTACAAGATTCTAAAAGTAACTGATTACTTGAAAAGTAACTATTGAGTTACCTTGAAAAAAATGTTTAGCCCTCTAGGGTAGAAAAAGTTATATTTATATAAGTTTACATATTTATAAACTTATATAAATGATTTACTGAAGCATTCTTTATACTTATATATATTTATATAAGTTTTTTACTGTAACAACCACAAACATGTTTATTAAATCGTATTTCATAACTTTAAATGCAAATATTAATTGTCAATTTTAAAATCATATGCACAAGTTTTGCAAACAAAGTTTTTTGCAGCCATTTACCTTTTACCCTTTTTTTTTAAATCACCATTTCAAACTATTTACATAACAATCAGGTGTTCTGCATTCAATAAGATGC
Source organism: Perissodus microlepis (assembly GCF_051167445.1). NCBI lineage: Eukaryota > Metazoa > Chordata > Actinopteri > Cichliformes > Cichlidae > Perissodus > Perissodus microlepis. The sequence continues at coordinate 16,668,735 of NC_140474.1, forward strand.
CACACAAATTATTTGTACCTGATACCTGCAGGTTTGACAGCAGGGGGTGTATCACTCCTCCTGTTTTCTACCTGAAGACAGCAGTCGTCTCATTGTTCTGACAAACAACACAAAACTATCCACAACACTACATACTAACTACACAAGACAACACATTAACTACACACTCCAAACATGCTAAAGTCACAAATCTCTCACATCTCAAAACTGGCTTTCTCTTTCTTTCTGCTGTCTTTCTCTCTCTCTCTCTCTCTCTTGGTGTCACTCCTAAAACTTCCCCCTCTTCCCAAACAACCAAAAATCATGCTGCCATATAATTTTTTGATTGGTCGGTACATTTTTCCACCAACACAAACGGGCTGTTTTTTGTTTTGTTTTTTTATTTTTTGGTCATAAGCAGAGAGTGCTTGCTAGCGCTGTCCTTAGACAGTAAACATGATGAAGCTATTGAGGAAAAAACACGTATATATTGTTTATCATGACTCTGGTTTTACGTGGCCTATCAACACAATTTAAAAACTGGTATATATCACCTTGTTGCTTTGTCCTCTTAAAGTCATGTGATTGCCTTACCACGACTACTTATTTCTTCCTCATTCAAGCAGCAGCACTCATACCAACTCATACGGTTGTTTTGTCCCCCTAGCTCCAGGTGTTGTGCCAAAAAGTGATCATCTGCCCGAAAGTGATTGCCATCCGTGGGAGCACGCAGCTGCTTAAAGCTGTAGCGCCCAGATTACTTACAGCTATACTTCCGTGCAACTGATACAAGATGCGGTAAGCTGAACACAGCTCCAACTGTCTGTTTGTTGAAAAATAGTAACGCGACCGCATTGCATTTTCTTGTTAGTAACGGTAACGGCGTTGAAACAATAGAAATAGTAATTAGTTAGATTACTCGTTACTGAAAAAAGTAACGCCGTTAACAACGCCGTTACTTGTAACACCATTATTCCCATCACTGGTTAATAGTGTTGAAGATTTTTATCTACGTGCAAGCAGAAATGTTTAGAAAAATATTCTAAAATCACAGGTATAGCTACTCCGAGCAAAATGAACACTGCCACTGTTTCACTATTGCATATTACATATTTTAATATCAACTCATGTTACTTACACATAGTAATGAGAAGGAACTGACAGGCTCTTAACTGATCAAGGCAGCTAAATGATCTGATGCAAATGTGATTCAACATTTTAAGAGTGGGTAATATGTCCCATTCTGTAAATGTTGTTAATCTTTACTTTATTTAAGGGAGCTCGTTGTCACATTGGCAAGGCACAGAGCCCCATAGCTAATACTATTTTGAAGTGACTTGAGCAAGGTCAAGTGGCTCATAAGTAACACATAACTACATGCATTGGGTGTATATAGTACCCCCATAAAGCGAATTGTGGGCTCAGGGGTCTAGTTCAGATGCTAACCCTAGCATGAGTTTACAACTATTCACAGATGAAAGACAAAAATGTGGTCCTACATGGCATTTGTATTAGACAATGCTTAAGTGTCCAATCAGTAAAAATCAATATTTAACTTTCCACCATAAAATCCTAACCTGACTATGGCCCAAGACATATTTCATTTACTAAGTCATGTGTCATAAGTAAACTGTATGACAAATGATATATAACAGTCGGGTCTAAATTGACTTTATACTATGCAAAACCACAATTTACATTTTCAAGTGTGAATCTATTTACCCTTTACATGCTTTAAATTCAGAGGATGAACACTGATTGCTGAAATTGCAAATGCCAAAACAAAGTGTACCCTAAAAGAAACTGTATTTTGTTTGTTTGTTTTTTAACAGTCATCATTCTACCGTAATTTGGAAAAACAGCATGCTACTGCTAGAATTCTGCCATCAATTTACAGAAATTTCTAGGAGTGTATATGATTGGAGCAGAATTAGTTGACAACATAGGCATCTAAAGACTATAAAAAACTTGAGATTTTAAGATATATTCTTGCAGTTTGTGATTTTGCAACAATTTATGGCACCGCTTTGACGTTGTAGGGTGTCAAAATGAAAAGTGTTTTATATAATACTTCATATGGTTTCTTGACATTTTTTTTCGAGGTCAACTTTGACCTTGGGTCAATGAAGGTCAATGTCATATGTTTAGGCAACATACTTACTCATGTCCACGAAAAGCCTGTAATATTATTTTGTATTTTAAGGACGATACATAAAAATTGTTGTGTTTTTACAGATCATCGTGGGTTATATAAAATGTTAACGATTTTAAGATTTGGTGTTACCTTGACCTTCATCCAATTTTTTTACCTAAATTAAATCAGCTTGAGTTGCTATATACTGATAACAATCACCAAGGGCGTAGATTTGGTTTTGGCATTGGTGGGGACGGATGATTCAACCACTGAACCCTGCCCTGTTTCTTCTTTTTTTCTTTTTGTCTTTGCTTCTTAATAAAATGAGGAGAAATACACTTGCCTACATATCCTATTCTGCATGCTTTTAAACCATTTAAAATTACAATTCCTAATTTTATATGTGAATTACATAATGTTAAATTACTATTAAACAAATGACTAAGTATTTTAGACTTTAGTTTACTTCAGCCATATTCCATATAAATCAGGTATCATACAAAAATAAAACTAGCTTCAAATACAGTCATGACAATAAAAGAATATGACTTTAAGGACTTAACAACATTAGTTCAGTTACTTATACAAAACTACTCATCTAAGATCACCACAAAGTAAAAGATCTCTCAGCAAAATTATGCAACATTTTAGGCACACTATTGCCCCTATCAAGTCAGTGAGCTGGGACTTTTTATTCTAAACATGAACTACTGTTACAGCAACAGACATGGACTACTGGTGCCCCACACAACAACTCAATGTCCACTATGTGAAGGATCCAAACACATGCCTTCTCCTCTCGTTAGCTGAGATGAACTGCTGGCATATTTGTTTTACATCTATACTGTCCAGTCTCTCCTGGTGGATATGGCATCACGTTACATGGTTACATACAATGGTGGACATGGTTACATAGAATTTTAGACTGATGTGGGCCAAGCCTAGCACATACTTGCCAACATTGAGACCTCAAAATTCAAAAGGGCTGTTGGGGGTTGGGGGGTGGGAGTGGTATACATATACATATATATATACAAAAATTTGAATCTTACAATGTTTATTTATCGGATAAAATAAGTAAAATGTCACCGTTATTATTGTCCGGCCGGAAACAGGCCGGGGGTGTCCAAATTCGGAAGCTGCGTCCACCTGAGGACCCGGCCTTCGCAGTCTAAGTGGGCCGGGTCCTCCGAAAACCGGGTAGGCCGGAAGTGAGCGACTGTGATGATCCAGCCTTCAGAATTACGTCACGAGCTCTCTCAGTGGAGTGACCCTCTGCCGTCTGCTCCTTGCTATCTAAAATATAACAGGACACTGGCGTAAATTCTCGACCATCTCACACTTCTGTTTAATCAGTTTTCTGTTTGACGTTTATTCAGCTGTGTGAAAACCGCCGGACAAACCCTCCCGAGGGATTAATAAAGTTTTATTTAATCTAATCTTATAACTTTAATCTCAGCCAAACCCATTTACTCACGATCAAATAAAACACTGAAAAAGGCCAAACAATAACATGTTTAAGTTATTTAAGTAACTTTAGCGAAAGACCGCGGGGGTTTGAAAACAATGTGCCAGGAGTTTGCTGTTCTCGTCGGCTCAGATATTTGAAGTTTACACAGCTACATTCTCGCTTGAAAATACGTTAAAAGTTTATTTTGCGACCCAGAAAGAGTAATAAGAGTAATATTAAAACTAAGTAGCTGTAGTAATAGTAGCCATTGTTGGAAACTGGAAATGGCTGGGCCAGTCTGGGATATGGTTTTTCAATTTTGTTGACCAGGTGGGAAATCGGGGGAAATTGGGGAGAATGGTGGCTCTGGGAGATTTTCGGGAGGGGCACTGAAATTGGGGATTCTCCCGGAAAAATCAGGAGTGTTGGCATGTATGGCCTAGCATAGCCTGTAACATTATTATGACGGACACATTTTATGAGTGAACTTGACTTTAAGTGACTTACAGGTTTCTTTGAAAACTACTTTCTTATATCCAGGTTCTTCCTTTTTGCTGCCGTCCTCCTCTCCTCCTTGCAGGTCCTCGCAGCGCAGGCTTGCCGCTGCTAAAACTAAACAGAGCTCCCTGAAAGGCACAGCCAATCACATTGGCCATATTTGTCACATGAGGTAGAACTCCAGTAGAGCAGCGGTCCCCAACCTTTTTTGCACCATGGACCGGTTTATGCCCGACAATATTTTCTCGGACCGGCCTTTAAGGTGTCGCGGATAAATACAACAAAATAAAACTAGTACCGGTACCGAAAAAAAGAAAATTTATTCATAACACACGTGAAAAGACCCAGGAAAACCGAGTTAACGATAAAAACGATAACAAAATAACGCTGAAAACCGATAAAAACCCTGAAAACTATACATTTCACACCTGAGCCTCAACTCTCGTGGCCCGGTACCAAACGACTCACGGACCGGTACCGGTCCGAGGCCCGGGGGTTGGGGACCGCTGCAGTAGAGGACATAATTTAACTCTTTCTGCACCGCTGGGTGAATGAGACACAGATCGTTTTTCTTTTTTCTTTCTATCGGGTTTGTCTTTCTTTACTTGAAGAGATCAAATTATTGGTGGGGACAATTCAATAATCGCTGGATATTGGTGGGGACATGTCCCTTCCGTCCATGCCAAATTTCCAATGTCAAGAAACAAAATTTGAAAATGAGATCTTGAAAACTGTGGACACTAGACGGGTAACAAACAGACCAACAAACAAACAGAACCAATTACATACTCCCTCCCTTCATTAGGAGAACAACAAAGTTTACATGTGTGAATATGGTAATTTGAATTCAATTGTTATTGTCAATAGGGCTGAAACAACAATAGCCACATTGGTGATAAAATATGGTGGCTGTAGCTCAGGTGGTAGAGCAGGTCAGCCACTCATGAATGGGTGAATGACTGAATGTAGTGTAAAGCGCGTTGGGGTCCTTAGGGACTAATTAAAGCGCTATACAAATGCAGGCCATTTACCATTATATAATTGATACACTGTTCTATATTTAGGCAATAAAACACTACAGATTAGTGAAACTGGCTGTTTTTGAACTTCTGTTTGTTATTTATGACCTGTATGTCTCATTGATCAGAGCTTATACACCTTGAAGTCAAGTTCTAATTCAAATTAATTTCTGGATTAATTTGACAATAAGAAATAATGAGGTGATCCATAGTATACTGTTTATCAGATACTACTTTGAGTGAAAGTTACTAAGAACGTTTGTTTTGAAACCACTTAAAATGTTTATACAGTGAAATGAAGTAACACCTCTTGTGTCACTTTTGACCAGGAATATTTTACTTTTACTTTTAGGAATGTTTTACTTTTTTTAAGTTGGTTTCTCTCCTCCTCGCCAACAGTAACATCAAGGGTGTACGAATGTTGAATAAAACACACACGCAATTGTGTTAAAATTAATACAATTTATTTTGTGTGTTGAAATCCTCTTTGTAGACAAAATCATGGAATCTTGGGTCAGTCTACTCAAATGTGCAACATTTTTCAGACATAAAACTTTTACATTGGTCAAATTTGATGGGAGGGTGTTACAGCTTTACATCTTAACAGGTGTTACAGGTTCTTTAAATGTACAGTCAACCTTCTCAGTATGTGCTCATGAACTACACAACAGATATAACAGCATGGTTGCAAGTGTAAAAGGTTGCCTGTCTCTGTGTCTTGTCGCTGTGATATACTGATGACCTGAACCTAGTATCCTGCACCATTTTAACTGAATAAACAGTTAAGAAAATAAATGGCTATTTTAACAGCAACAACAAAAAAAATTCAAAGAACAGGAAAAGAAAATGCTCAGGAGAATAACAAAGTTAAAAGCTTTATTTAACAAATGCCATAAATGTAACAAATGACAAAAATGGGAAAATAAACTTCCAAGTAACCTCAAACTAAAATTTCAAAGAAAATCAAAGGTCAGGCAAAAAATTAAAATTGTGGCCAGCAGAAGTGACCCTTATTGTGGCCCTTAGAAAACCAAGGGCTTTTCTCCGTTCTCTAATTTGTACCTCCTCTGCGCCCGCATTGGATATACAAATCACGATGGGATGACTCTTCAAAAAACTATTCCTTAGTATTCACGGGTTCTTTCATTTAAGATGGCAATGTCTTAACTTTCTGCCTTTTACTGTTTGTGTGTGTTTATTGGTCTGCGGCAAGAAGGTCCTGGGCTTAGATCCAGGCTGGGGCCTATCTGTGTGAAGTTTTCATGTTCACCCTCTGGTTTACTGTCTCTCATGCATTATTCCTGCGAGGCTTCAAAGAATAAAATTGTCACGGGGTGGTTGTGTGGAAGCAGAAAGATCGTCCCACGTGCAGGCTGACATGACCTCCAACACAGCTTTATTGCTGAAATTCATCAACTTAAGAACAAAATACAAAACTATGAAGGAGAATGGACAGGATCAGGACCTAGGACTAAAAACAAGTCGAGGTACCATGAACACAGAGCACCATAACCTCGGGGAATGAATTATGTTGATGTGACAAAGAACGGAGGAATACCCAGACAATATATACACAGCAGGGAATCAGGAAAGCAAGGACACACCCAGAGAACACAGCTAAACAGAATCTAACTGACAAGACACAGGAAGCAAAACTAAACATAATGCACCTGAGACAAGGGGGTATCACAATAAAACAGGAAACTAACACTGAGACAGAGATTGAGACACACAAACATGACTTACTGGGGAAATAAGACAAACTATCGAGACAGGGCACAGAGGGACCAGACCGACAAGAGAACATGACTGGTGAGACAGAAGGTAAACAAATATGGAGACAAGACTGATTTCCACAGGAGATGGTGGGGGCAAGAACCAGAGATGAAACTAGGGCAGACTGGAGATGAAAGGGAACTAAAATAATCAGACAGGAAACCTGGTGGATTATAGATTAGCTGTGCTGACCATCTGATGCAAACCTTATGTCACTTGGAGCCAAGCATACTTTTTTAAACTGATGGGCATAAAAACCAAAGACGAAGAATGTCTTTACCCCAATGCTGTATTAATAGTATTAGTTAATAATTAATTTTGTGTGCCCTCATAGACGGTATGACCAATAATCACCATCCAATGTTCTCATGAACGTGGCAGAACCAACCTGATTAATGCAATTAACAATACAAAACAGGTTGGAAGAGATAACAAAAAAGAAAAAAGAATCTGTCTTGGAGTACCACATCCTCCACCAGCGGTAGGAAATGAAACCTCACCACTTCCCCTGCATACCTTACCATTTTCCACTGAGTCAGCTTCTCTCTTCTTTGCACACTGAAAATGTATTTCTTTCCCAAGTTTCACATTTCCTGTTCCTGTCTTTCCTTGGATTAGACAACACCAACTGCACAAGAGGCTCAATGTCCATCACAGTGGTGACCTCCTGCTGCTAAGGTGAATTGAACTTGATACTGCTGGTTTTTGATAACTATTGGTGAGGATTAGTGTCTAAGCATGGTGGTGACCTCTGGTCCTGAGATTTAATAACCTCCAACAATTCTAATGTCCAATAAATGCTGCTGTGCCCTAATGACTTCGATCATGTTAATCTCTGATTACCCCTGAGGTGTAATAACATAGCATAGCATAGCATAGCAGTGATCTCTGATTGTTTTTTGTATTTGATGCATCCACTTTGATGAGTTTAGTTTTGCCAACTATAGTTTTCACAAACTAGCACACAATAAAGATGAAATGAATGTGTAAAAATGATTACAATCTCTCTTCTTATAGACTCTACTGCAACATCATCCACAGCATCACTAACAAAATCCACTTTCCCGTTTCTTTAGCATCAATCTGGTTCTGCTTTTGTAATTATCTGCAAGTAAAAATAAAAATAAAGAAATGCCAAGCCAGAGTTTTTAGTCCCAGTTGTACTTATTGTGGTAGTTAGTATTTTTTTCCCCCCTCTGGTTCTGGGGAAAAAAAACCCTGTGGTGGTACAGTCTGCGGCTTGAATCATCCATTTCAGTGACGCTGGGATCTGGAGAGAGTGTGGGTGGTGACAGTTGGAAAGTCACCACCCGCAAACTCAGCCAAACACTAAGGAAAAACAAAACAATTCTCACTACAGCTGTCTGTGTCCTGGGTCCTTACTGTTTACAGCCAGTAAGTCTAAAAGGATATTCCCTTGATCTGGCCTGGTATGTGAAAAGAGAAACTTAAGAAATAGACCACACCAAGTTGCTGCCACCCAAGGAGTCTATGGACTCTAACTGTAGTGCTAGCATGTTAACTTAAAAAGGTTTGAAAAGTTCCTGGCAGCAGAAGATACAAAACCCTTTAGTGGTTTGTCAGGAAAGGCATTTGGTGTTAAAAAGAAAATTCTGATAAATCATATATGTGGTGCTGTCTGCTGTGGTTACTCCTTGTGAATAAGGTAGAAGCTTCCTAATTCTAATGTGCTCCCTTTGCTAAACTTGCTATGTGTGCATTTGCTATACTAAAACAACAAGTAGTGAAAATAATAATTGTAAAGTGAATATGTTTTTGTTTTGTTTTTTATCAAATTCTCTTATTCTGTCAGCTTTTATTTTCTGTGACAAAAATTACTGAAGGGTAAACAAAGCCCCAAACTGAAAACTAAAAACAAGGAACTCAGAACTGGGAGACAAGGAAACAGGAACTAGAAGCCAACTAGGAAACAAGTAGCATGGAGGAAACACACAGCAACATAGGACGACATGACAACGAGCACAGGAAGACAAAGAGCTTAAATACACAGAGGGTTAACGAGGAAAGCAGAAACACAGAACACAGCTGGGAGAGATCAAACATTACGACAAGGGAGGAAGGATGTGAAACTGTCAAAGTAAAACAGGAAGCATAAGACACACACGAAGACATGGACTAACCGAACAAGGGGAGCAGATGGAGCAAGAGAAATGACTGGCAGACAAATGAATAACCAGGGAGAACTTCACGTGTAGCCTGTCTTGTCTCTCGTGCATGTTGAGGCACACAAAGGGAAACAGACTAAATGAAACAAGAAACTCAGAACTAGAAATATAACTGTCTAAACTAGAAAAAACAAGGAAACTGAACCATAAATAATATTAAAGTATAAATTAAACCAGAAAAACACAAACACTAGATCACAGACCTTTGACATGACATTTGGCATGCTTTACGAATATTTGGTTTTTAGGTTTAAGGGGGTTTTAACAGATGTTTTTAAACAAAAACTTGTTAAAAATGGAACCTGTGAGATTTATAGGGCCAGTAAAGGGGTCTAGCAATATTGCACAAATAAAATAATATTTTCTCATTGTATGCTTTTATGTTCTGCTAAATTTAGAGCTGATGCAAGCTACAGATGACGTTACATGCAAGGTGCCCTGGTCCTGTGCAAAACGAGCCCAAACATCACCCTTCTACCACCATGCTTGACAGCTAGTATGAGGTGTTTGTGCTGATATGCTGTGTTTTGTTTTTGCTAAATATAGCGCTGTGCATCTTACCCAAACATCTCAATTTTAGTCTTGTCTAGCTAAAGGACACTGTTTCAGAAGTCACTACAAACCTAAGTCATACTGAGAAGAGGCTTTATCCTGATAACCCTTCCAAACAAGCCATACATGTTCAGTCTTTTTCTAATTATTCTGTCATGCGCTTCAGTGTTTAATAATGAGGCCTGCTGAGTCTGAGATGTAGTGCTTGAATTTGTTGTTCTTTCAATTTCTCTGAGTTTTGTAGGGTCTTCTGGAAAGACACATCTACCTGAATGCTCCAGACAGGGAAACCGTGGAAAAATGAGTGTGTGTTTAGATTTGTATAGGATTCTATGTAGTCCTCGCAGTCATCTGTCTGCCAGAGGCAAAAAGAAAATCAAATACAAATGCTCACAGTGCACAATTACAGTAGGACACTCTTTGCGATGTGTTTGAGATTTGGTACTCATGATTGATGTTTTTTTGTTTGTTTGTTTTTTGGTTTATCTTTGTATTCTTCTATGAATTACCTAGTGTGCTCTTTTTTATCAGCTATGTGAACATCGGTGATATGCAGCGCATGCACAAGAATCGTTATGGATCAGTAAGTATGTGTCAGGGGGCTGGGTCTGTGACCCAGCATTTTGAATTATTTTGTATTTTTTGATTACTTATGAGATAATGTTAAGGTCTGGGGTTATTATTAGTTTGTCTTAGTTGAAGTTTAGTCTAGTTTACGTTATCGTCCATGTCTCCTTGTTTATGAGTCTTTTTCTGTTTGTCATGTTTTATCACCTTGTCTATGTGGGTTCCCCTTGTGTCTCTCCCCTTTCTGTTCCTTTTCCTCTCTCACTCCCTCTCTCTGTCTCTTGTGTCAAGCTTGCTTGTCCCAGTTCATGTTTCCTGCTTTATTTTGAAAGTCTTGTTTCCATGTTCAGTGTGTTCACTTTTGCTTCCCCTGTGGCATCATGTTCATTTGTGTCAGCTGTACCCCCCCCCCCCCCCCCACACACACACACACACACACACACACACACACCACCACCACCACCACCACTTCCCTCATTATCCTCCTGTGTATTTAAGTCCTACATCTCCCTCTGTTCAGTGTTGGGTCATCTGTTTGTATTGCTTCATGTCACATCAGGTTCGTGTTCATGTTTTTTTTTTTGACTCGTCTTGTTTTTTTTCATGGTTCTGCTCAGATTCATGTTCATGTTCTCGTTCTCATGTCATATTTTTCACAGTTAGTCTTAGATATTCCCAGTTTAATTTCTAGTTTAGTTTTGCCCCAGTTCTCCTTGCCTTTGTTTTGTGTTTTTCTTTTTCCTTATCAGCCAAATAAACGTCTCACTTTTTGTTATGCCCTAGTTTTCTCTCTATCGTGTCTGCTTTTGATTTTGCTCCGCAAACACACTGGCCATCCCGGCCGTGACAATATGTCAAAGCAAATGGCAGTTGTGGTTTATGATACTTGACTAACCTGTTACAGGAAAATTAAACTTCATTAGCATGCCAATGCTATTAAATTCTGTGCTACAAAAGCTTAGTTCTTTCATATACTTAAGGCTTTTATTCATACAAACATATATGAGTAGAGACTGAGGTCCTTTTTTTAATGCAATGGCTAAAACAATGTCTGCAGTTGTTTTGCTTATGATGCTGTCATGCGAAATAAAGGGTTATTAGATTTTCTGGTTGATGTAAAAGCATGAAAAAACACAAGCTGAAGATAATGAGTGGCATTCTGAATTTTTTTGTGTGTGTTAAACTGTACTTTGCAAGTTTAGGTGTTTGGTCTTATAGTTAAGCTACTTCATGATTGTTCACAGTCTTTCACAGTTTTAATGCCCAAAAGGAGATTATTTATTTTATTTCAGAGTTCTCACGGCAGCTGTGTGACTCACGGTTCCGCCAGTACTTATGTAATTATTTACAAGAAAACACTAACTAAAACACTGATGTTGTTTTGCAGTACCTTGCCACTTTACTGACTGCATTTTGAGAATCTTCAAATGCTTCTAAACAATTATTCACTCGATTGTGTGATTACAAAATAGGGCTGTGCGATATGACCAAAATCTCATATCCCAATATAAGACATTTCTCATTCTTATAATCATATATATCACAAAATAGTGCATTTTCTGTAAATTCTGTGAATCTCAGGCAACTCAACTTGTGTTGAGTGTCTTCAGCTGAGTGTCGTGTACCTGAAGTCAAGTGTTTTGACTGATGCATGACACTATATATTTTTAGATATGAGTTGTAATGGCCGTCATTTTCTTTGTGAGTATTTATTACATGGCTTGCTGTGGGGAAAAGCCTGTTCTAACGTTTGAGTCTAAAGTTTATTTTGAGCACCTGACGGCTCTTTTTTGATTCTCATCCATAATCTCTCTATACTTTTTCATGTGATTCTTGCGTAGGTGGTTGAAGAGGTTTGTTGTGTTTGACTCTGTGGTGGGGACCGGTTTGCGGCATAATTTGCATAGTACAGTTTTCTTGTCTGTGTCAGACGTTTCATAACCAAACCATGTCCATTCTACAGAGGCAGTTCCTCGTTTAGGAATAAGGTCCTCGATTTTTTTTTCACTGGTCCTTCTGTTTGGAGCTACCTGGTTCTGCCTCATCAGCAGCAGCAGATGGCTTTTTAAGTAACGGTTTAACTGCTGCAAGTGTGAAGGCCAGTGGTACATAGCCAATTATTAGAGATAGGTTGATGGTAGGACTTCTTTGAGCAGTCTTGTAGGAATGGACAATAAAAGACACTTTGTTTTGAAGTAATTACTGAAGTTAACTCAGAAGATCCATTGGAGGAAAAGACTGAAATGAATATCAATGATACTGAAAGTAGCTGTAGATAATGTTACTTCTGTGAGATGATTATGAGTAATTTTCTTATTTTTCACAGAAACTACAGTATCCAGTGTCATACATAGGTAGGAGGCAAAAGTATTAACAAGATGATCGACCTCTGTTGGAGTAGCATTCAGGTAGCTGCTCTGCTCTGTGTTGGTACATGGCTTTGAAGATGCTAACATTGGGTGGATTATATTCTTAAACTTAGTTACAGCACTTTCAGAAAGACATACTGTGATGAAATCTACTCCCCACTGCTGTGTAATCAATTATCGTAAATTTAAATGTGATCAGGAAATGATTAGACAAGAGAGGGTTTTCAAGAAACACTGTTAAATGTTCAGTCTCTATGCCAAATGTTAAAACAAGATCTAGAGCAGGGGTAGGCAACTCCAGGCCTCGAGTGCCGGTGTCCTGGAGGTTTTAGATGTGTCCATGATCCATCACAGCTGATTTAAAGGGCTAAATGACTCCTCAGCATTTCTTGAAGTTCTCCAGAGGCCTGGTAATGAACTAATCATGTGATTCAGGTGTGTTGACCCAGGGTGAGATCTAAAACCTGCAGGGACACCGGCCCTCGTGGACTGGGATTGGGGACCCCTGATTTAGATAGCTTTCTACATGGAGAGCCAATTGGTTTTTTTTTTTATTTCTCTTTGTTCTGAAGCTCATTTTTGTGTTTGTTTCTGGTGTAATTTAATGTTAAATTGCTGCAATTTAGTAAAATTATTATTGCTATTTTATTCACTAAAATGAAAGTGTGATTATACAGTGATAGCTGTTTTAGAGACAAAGAGTGCTTGCTATACTCCTGGCTAATCACATTCAGGCAGTGCTTGTCTTATCTGACTGGTCAGTTTTATTTCGTTTTATTCTTTTAACCACGGGGTGTCAACTTTGGAGGACCACAAGATCCACGCGCATCGAAATAAAGAATTCTGTGCTTAAATAATAAATTGTAAAATCAATTCTGCATTTGTAAATTCATTTTTGAATTCCACATTAGAAAAGTGATTTTCAAAATGTTTTTTAAAAACCTCATTACAAAAACCTTTTTCGAATTCCAATTTAATAAACTGATTATCAAAATGTATTTAAAATGGCGATTCCACTCCTCATTTCAAAATCCATTTCCCCTTCCTGTTCGCTCACGGATTAGCTCAGGGAGTAACATTTGGATTAGCAACTTCATTTAAAATTCCTGCCTGCAATGCAAATTAGCCACACCGTGGGATGTAAGGAGCTCTCTGATTGGTTGGACAGAAACAGGGTGCCTGCCTGTAATCTTGTAATGCATACAAGATTAGCGTGTTCACAAATTAAAGCAAAAAGTAACAAAACACAGGAAGGCAAATGTGAAATGCACTACACACAGGTACACACACACACAGGTCTGTATCATCAGATTCCACATTTATTTAAAGTTTCCACTGGGTTATGACAGAACACCGTCTGACAGCTGTCGGTCCCAGCTGATTTCCCTCCTTTCTCCGCTCCTCTCCGTCTCACTATAAAAAGGGAAGGAAACCACCATCAGTCCAAATCGCCATCAGCTGTTCTCACCGGCATCTCCAGCACCGCCCCGTTGAGCTCACTGCACCACTCCTCCCCTGCAGCCGCGCCCGGGACCACACCTCCGCCACAGCAAACTTGTCATGGAGAACACAGACAGGCAGGAAAACATCTAAAGGAAAACTACAAAAACAAAGTACAACCTGAAAATATGGAAAATCAATAATGGAAAATTTGTGTTTCAACTAATCAAACCTCAGTGTACTGTTGATATGTAACTGTAACTTGAAGAAAGAATAAGTGTGAAGACTTGAAAACAACTAATGGTAAACTGTGTTCAAGGTCATGACCCACTCTGTGTCTTCATTATCATGCCTATATGACTGTGGGAATTTAGCTCGCTACAGCTGAATAGACAAAGATTCCACACAATGGGTATAAGGGAGCTGTTACTATTTTGCCTATTTGACAGTGCTGGTACCGAGCCTGTTTGTGCTGTATTGATCACTTTGCAAAAGTTAATTTTGATGTACTCCGAGCAAATTATTCAGGATACAAGTGCAGGACAACTAAGAGCAGACAGTCACAGATAAAATTTTAAATGATAAAGAATCCAGAGTGGAAAACGACTGAGGCCAACTGGAATTTCTGATTGTATAGTAGATTTCCAAGGACAACTTATTTAATTTAAAGAATCTGAAATTGTTCTGTCTTTAGTAAGAGGGTCCATCGTTCTGAGAAAAGTTCTGTAAACAGTAAGTTTGGGCTTCTTGCCACAGGAAGATGCAGTTTTGGCATTGTAGGTTACATAAGTGATGAGTCACTGGGGCTGAATTTACAACAGACATTGGTTGTCACTGAGAATCTAGAGATCGGGTCTCTGAAATTAAAAGTGAATATTGCCAGGACCTAATATGGGGAGCTCAAAGTCCAAAACAGAAAGCTGGCTCAAATTAAGTATAACCAAAAATAGTTCAAAAGTCGAATTTATGAAAAACAAATGGAGCACTTACGTGGGTTTATATACAGTACCAATGGATAATAACCAACGTGAAGAGTAATTTGGGCTAGTATCAGAAGAATAAGGACAAACTCTTGGAGCTCTGGTACATGAATAACAGAGAAACCAGACAAAACACAGCTGTGTGGCTTAAAAGTACTTTAGTGAATTTAAGCCTTTTCAAGAGAATTTTGTAAACAACACAGAATCGCAACATGTTTAACAAAGATTTGAAGTATATAAAATTGCCCCCAAAGTAGCAAAAAAATAGAAAAAATTAAATTGTGCACAAGTAAAGAATTAGTCTTTTAAGTCCAAATGGTACTGGTGGGGCCCATGACAAACGGGTGTATCGCAACAGAGTCCGTCCAATGAGAAGTGTGTGTGTGCGATTGTCTGTCCCATCGCACTAATTGTACAGTAGAGGATTGCAGTCCATCAGTGTGCAAATGGGTGTGCGTGTATATGTATATCATGTCCTAGGATCTGGGATTGGCTCGCCATCCAGTGAACACTGGAACACTCTGGGATCTGGAATCACTGAACTGGTCCTTGGATTCGTCCCATGTAAAAACCTGATCTATAAACAATGGTCAAATATATGTCACGACCATTTTAAGAATAACTCCCAGTAACTTGTCTCGTCTCGTTAATTACTCCCACCTGTGTGTAATCTCCCTGTGTTTCTCTGTGTGTATTTAAGTCGCGTCTTCTGTCATTGTAGTTGCTGGTCCGTCTGTGTATCCACCGTACTCCTTCTGTGTGTTATCCCTGCTGTCAACCGTCGTCTGCCTCTGCTCGCCCTCTTTCATGTTCGTGTTCTTGTTCCTGCTCTGTAGTTTAGTTGTTTCCAGTATAGTTTAGTTTGTCTTCGTTTGCCATGTTTTTTTCCTGTGCTGTGTATTCAATAAACCACCTCCTCCTTTATCATCTCCACACGGGTCATCTCACTCGCCGTGACAGTAAGATTACTGATTTTCCACAAGGCTTCAAATATTCAGGAACTGTAGTCACCATATAATTCACTTTTATGTTTTATTAAATATATTGATTTTGTTTCACTGTCATTAAAGAAGGACAGTAAGAACAGAAACAATGAACATGAAATGTTTGACTTTTTTTTCTTTTCTTTTTTTTCTTAAAGATGATTTTAGGAACTGGTTTACACCCTCCCCTCTTGAATTTATGCAAGTCCCTTTGCATTGTCTACTTCGAACTGCATCATCTAAGAACAATAATTCAGCGTTAGCATTTAAAAGGTCAATGAAAGCTGTTGTTAAACCCTGAAGTAATGATCTGACCACTGTGAAAAGGCGATTTCCCAATTCAGGGTAGTCTAGCCTTTTTGGTGGCTGACGACTTCTTTCAGATCTTCGGACATGAATGTCTTTGTTTGTTTGTTCATCTCTCCTTTGTTTACTGTTTCTCTTTCAAATATCAAGTCCTCTCCTTCCTCATCACTCCCTAACATGTCTGAGGGAAGTTGATTTGTTCACCCTTCATGCCAAGGTGATCAGTAGAAGGTAAGTCTCTTCCCTTTTCGGGTTTGTCATTTCCAGGTAAGTCTCTTTCTGTTTCAGGTAAGTCTTCCTCACACGAGGCTTCCTGTAAATTGCGGTCTGATTGTCATGAGATTGGTTATGGTCAGCATGACTGGCTGGAACAACATTGTTGTGTCTGCACATGCCGGAGTATCATCAGCCAACTTTTCATGATCTGTAGTCACATCGTCTTGACCAAGGCTTGATGTATGACTCATCAGTCATCAGTCATCTGGCACTGATCTATCCTCAAGCCAGTGGACCGAGACAATGTCATCATCATCTGAGGAGCGATCTGCTCTTTCATCGTCTTTAATTCAATTCAATTCAATTCAATTTTATTTATATAGCGCCAAATCACAACAAAAGTCGCCTCAAGGCGCTTCATAGATACAGAGAAAAACCCAACAATCATATGAGCCCCTATGAGCAAGCACTTTGGCGACAGTGGGAAGGAAAAACTCCCTTTTAACAGGAAGAAACCTCCGGCAGAACCAGGCTCAGGGAGGGGCGGCCATCTGCTGCGACCGGTTGGGGTGAGAGAAGGAAGACAGGATAAAAGACATGCTGTGGAAGAGAGACAGAGGTTAATAACAGATATGATTCAATGCAGAGAGGTCTATTAATACATAGTGAGTGAGAAAGGTGACTGGAAAGGAAAAACTCAATGCATCATGGGAATCCCCCGGCAGCCTACGTCTATTGCAGCATAACTAAGGGAGGATTCAGGGTCACCTGGTCCAGCCCTAACTATATGCTTTAGCAAAAAGGAAAGTTTTAAGCCTAATCTTAAAAGTAGAGATAGTTTCTGTCTCCCGAATCCAAACTGGAAGCTGGTTCCACAGAAGAGGGGCCTGAAAACTGAAGGCTCTGCCTCCCATTCTACTTTTAAATACTCTAGGAACAACAAGTAGGCCTGCAGAGCGAGAGCGAAGTGCTCTAATAGGGTGATATGGTACTACAAGGTCATTAAGATAAGATGGGGCCTGATTATTTAAGACCTCGTATGTGAGGAGCAGGATTTTGAATTCAATTCTGGATTTAACAGGAAGCCAATGAAGGGAAGCCAAAACAGGAGAAATATGCTCTCTCCTTCTAGTCCCTGTCAGTACTCTTGCTGCAGCATTTTGGATTAGCTGAAGGCTTTTCAGTGAGTTTTTTGGACATCCTGATAATAATGAATTACAGTAGTCCAGCCTGGAAGTAATAAATGCATGAACTAGTTTTTCAGCGTCATTCTGAGACAGGATATTTCTAATTTTAGAGATGTTGCGCAAATGGAAGAAAGCAGTCTTACATATTTGTTTAATATGTGCGTTGAAGGACATGTCCTGGTCAAAAATGACTCCAAGGTTCCTCACAGCGTTACTGGAGGCCAAGGTAATGCCATCCAGAGTATGAATCTGGTTAGATACCATATTTCTAAGATTTTCAGGGCCGAGTACAATAACCTCAGTTTTATCTGAATTAAGAAGCAGAAAGTTAGCGGCCATCCAGGTCTTTATGTCTTTAAGACATTCCTGCAGTTTAACTAATTGGTGTGTGTTATCTGGCTTCATGGACAGATAGAGCTGGGTGTCATCTGCATAGCAGTGAAAATGTATGCTATGTCTTCTAATGATGCTGCCTAAGGGAAGCATGTATAATGTAAACAGAATTGGTCCTAGCACTGAACCCTGTGGAACTCCATAATTAACCTCAGTGTGTGAAGAGGACTCTCCATTTACATGCACAAATTGGAGTCTATTAGATAGATATGATACAAACCACTGCAGCGCAGTACCTGTAATACCTACAGCATGTTCTAATCGCTCTAATAGGATATTATGGTCGACAGTATCGAACGCTGCACTGAGGTCTAGCAGGACAAGCACAGAGATGAGTCCACTGTCAGAGGCCATAAGAAGATCATTTGTAACCTTCACTAAAGCTGTTTCTGTGCTGTGATGAGCTCTGAAACCTGACTGAAACTCTTCAAATAAACCATTCCTCTGCAGATGATCTGTTAGCTGTTTGACAACTACTCTTTCAAGGATTTTTGATATGAAAGGAAGGTTGGAGATTGGCCTATAATTAGCTAAGACTGCTGGGTCTAGAGATGGCTTTTTGAGTAAAGGTTTAACCACAGCCAGCTTGAAGGCCTGTGGTACATAGCCGATTATTAGAGATAGGTTGATCATATTTAAGATCGAAGAATTAATCAATGGCAGGACTTCTTTGAGCAGTTTTGTAGGAATGGGGTCTAAAAGACACGTTGATGGTTTGGAGGAAGTAATTATTGAAGTTAACTCAGAAAGATCAATTGGAGAAAAAGAGTCTAACTTAACATCAATGGTACTAAGAGTAGCTGTAGATAATATTACATCTGTGGGATGATTACTGGTAATTTTTTCTCTAATGATAAAAATTTTACTTGTGAAGAAGTTCATGAAGTCATTACTAGTTAACGTTAAAGGGATGGTTGGCTCAACAGAGCTCTGACTCTTTGTCAGCCTGGCTACAGTGCTGAAGAGAAACCTGGGGTTGTTCTTATTGAACAACTCTTATGAGTGTTCCTTCCGGCTTCTTTTGCAGCACTCCATGTAGCTATTTTATAGCTCTCCTCAAGATGGGATTTGTGGTCCTTAACATATTGGGAGTGTGACTTGTTTTATTGGTCTCTCAAAGGTAAACCGAATGCTAAATGACATTACATGTCACAAACATAGCAAAATATTGGAGTAATAAAATGCATGGAAAAATGTATTTGCATTTCCAAAAGAATCAGCATAATTTTATACTATATATGATATAAGATAAAATAATGCAAAACAAGAGGAAAAAAGAAAAAAAGTGAAGATGACGATGAGGAGAAAGCAAATTAAGTAAAAGAAAAGATGTGTCATTTCAATAAGGAGAGATAATTTGAAAGAATGAATATGATTTATTGATGAACAGAATATAGATTGGCGGAACGGAACCTCAGCTTTGAGAGGGATTAGAACAGGACACAACGGAGCCTAGATGCCAGTTGTACAGATGAAGGTGGCTTGAATGGAGCTTGAGTGATGAGAGGTGGGGATGGGGAGGAGGTAGGTCAGTCAACTGTGAATGAGAATGATAGATCCACAGCTTTAAGTATGAGGCATGAATGCCTATTGGCACAGAAAAGGCCGGAAGAAGGTGACTAGACTAGACCAGTGATGAAACAAACAGCTTAACATCATGGAAAAGCATGAGTGATAAAGCTTAGATTTAGCCGGCAGCACCTGGAAGCAGACAGATGTGAGACCATAATTCTTCATTATTGAACTTACACATAAAGTAACCCCAAATTGCTCTCCGATGCATCCATCGGAGTATGAATGTGTGTGAATGTCAGTTAGAAAGCACCTAGGAAAACGTGCTTGTGCGAATGGATGTGAATGGGTGGATGCTCCAGTTGTATAGAGCGCTTTGAGTGCTCAGAAGAGTAGAAAAGCGCTATATAAGAACCAGTCCATTTACCATTTACCATTTACCAAATGTCTCAGTGTGTCAGAAACAGGTAAGCCTGCACCTGGATGAACCTCCTCCACGAGCACAGAGAGGAGCGCAGAGCCATCAAAATGATCAAGCCTACATCCGAGGACAGATTAGGATAAATATTACACATCTTCACCCATACCCTACTGTGACCTTGAAAAAAACACCCAACCTCCCCCAGCCGACACTTCCAGAGCAACTGCATCGACATTAATATGAAAGCATGAAAGCACTGGGACCTGATTATAAACATATGCACACAAACACTGTGTGCAATTGGACTTGGAAAGATTGTCTGAGTTTGAGATTTTCCACCCATTGAGTTTAAATTGTAAAGTGAGAAAACAAAAAACTGAATCAAAACTGCTCACATCACAGCTGAGAATTTACAAAAACGAACTACTACAGGATGTGGGAAACGAAGAGCAGCATATAAGAAGAGGGAGAAGAGAGCATCAAAGGAGAATAAATGAAGGCTGCTTTTTGTGTGGGATCAAAGAATGTTGTGATGCAAATGTTTAAATATGATATGACGCAGATCTGGTGCTGTATGCGTATGAATGGAGACAGAGTGCTCCGTTTCCATTTTGTGATGAATTGGTCAAGAATCTTATTACATGGAAACTAATTCACTACATGTAACAGCAAATGTCTGAGGGAGCTGATGAGCAGTTTGGAAAAAAATGGTAGAGAGAGATAAAGGAGACAGGGGGTAATTCCCAGAAGTGGACACCTCTGGGGAAGGATCTGGCTGTTTCTGGTGGTCCTCTGCTTGGGCTATCAGAGAATTACTCCCTAACAGAGTAATTCTCCCTGACAATGAAAACAGTTTTTTTACAGAATATATGACAGCATTCCACATTCACTACAACCTGACACACCACCTGATTCTGGGAGCAAATTAGCCCTGGTTTAGGAGGTTAATGGGACAATATATAGGAGTGCGTTCACAACTGGTAGGGACATGTGATGTCTGTGCTGCACTCAGTGCTGACGTGAGGTCGTCTGACACTGACTCTGGGGAAGAGAAAATGGCCAGGCCTTCATGGGAGACTACGCCAATTCTACTAGAGGAGTCGGCATTTTGTGATATCTAAGGACAGATCATCAGGAAAAGATTTTCCCAGGCCGCTCATTACATCCTGATAGGTCACATGGACTATGAAAAAACTCTGGAACAAATAATGGCCCAATTCTATTAGCCAGGCATCTGCGCAAATGTCCACCCGTGATCCACATCCTGCCCGGATGTGGCATTCTGAGAGTGCCTTTGTGCCCTTTACAAAATGGTGTTAAGGACACCCTTTTGAGTGCACTGGCACTGGACCTCATTAGGCCATTTCAAAAGAGTACATGTGGATGTCACTTTGTATTTTTTTTCTGGTGGGTTATACAGTATGATACCCTGAAGTAGTGCAACATTTCTGCAAAGAGTGCGTCGCTGGTGCTCTTTGAGGTCATCTCCCGAATCAGCATCCCAAAAGAGTTAATGACTAAACAGGGCACATCTTTTTTGTCTTGCATACTAAAAAAAACTATGCATTACTAAGTATTAAATATGTTCTGCCTAATGCCTACCATTCTGAGACTGGTGGGGTGGTGGAGGGGCTGAATAAGACTTTAATTAAAGCCCATGATTTCTAAGTTAATTCGTGAGGATGAACACAATTCATCCTCTAGACCATCTGTTGTTTGCAGTGTGGGAGGTGCCCCAGGCCTCCACTGGATTTTTTTCCCCTTTGAGTTGTTGTTTGGCAGGAAGCCGCAGGGGGTGTTAGACTTAATTTTAAAAAAAAAAAACTGGGAGGAAGGTCCAAGCCCATAACTAAAAATGAAATTCAAAAGACCTGAGAGCAAAGCTACAAATATTGGGGAGGTTATGATGGGAGAATTTGCTCCAGGCCCAGAAACGTTAGCAGTACCTGTAAAACAGTGCTTGGCTTGGGTGTTGGCTCCCTTCACTATTACCTCCTCTGCCGATTTTGAACCCTCTGTTTGGATCACACCCTGCTACAATGACTCCATCGTATGAAGAATGCCAGTGCAGGGTGAGACGTGCTGAAAAGGCGGAGCACAAAACAGATGTGAAAGACTTCTGTGTCAAGTGCAATGGCAAAATAATTATTATCCAAACTGGAAGAGCTTAACAAGCTGGCACTCCAAAATTCATTCTTTGCTTGGCAGTTCTTTATACATATTTTAAGGTTTCAGTTTTGTTTTCAGTTGAGAATGTTTCATTACCACAATTGATAAAAAGCAATAATATAAAAGTAATTGTAATCATTACAGTGTAGCTCAGTTTTTCAGTGTTGTCAGGGTCCTTATATTTCAACTGTATTTGTTTGCAGTGCCCATCCTGAGTGCTGATGCCTGGGCCAACATGATTGTTACTATCCCCTAAAACAGGGGTCGCCAACCTTTAACACCCAAAGAGCCATTTGGACCCGGTTTCCATGAAAAAACCCCAAAAAACCCACTGGGAGTAGCAAACACTTTTTGACATCTAAAATGAAGATAACACTATATATTGTTTGTTTATTACCTTTACACTTTGTATAAACAACTATAGTGTGTTGCTTATGAAATCCATGAAGTGCTACAGAGAAAATTGAATTTTATTTATGAAATAAACACATTTTGAACATTTTGTACTTTTAATAAATAATAACAAAAAAGAAAAACAATTAAATTAAATAATTAAAACAATTAATATTTGCAAAATATCTGCATAAATATATATTCTACCTGGTTAATGTTACGTCTGCTCCTGAACCTCTGCACACAGCGTCTGCAAATCAGGGCTGCACTTTCATCTTTCCGCAGGACTGTAAGCTGTCATCTGTGAGGCGTGAGCGATGTTTGTTTTTAACAAAGTTCATGGTGGAGAATAGCTGCTCACATACATACTTGGATCAGAAGATCGACATGACTCCAAATGCATATTTCTTCCTGTTTATGTGTCGGGGATGGCATTCCATGTTTCATATACAAGTTTGTCCGGTCTTGGGTTCTCAATATCCCTCCAATTGTGATTCTGAACGACAGTGGCCTTCTGATGTAAAGTGTGACACTTATTTTGAGCGACAAAAAATAATAAAATATAATTTTATTTTAATATTTCTAGATCACAGTAATCTCCCAATTTAAAACTACAATTTTCATAAAAGAACAAACACAAATCAATACACTTCAATTAAACACTTGTAATATATTTTCCCAAGCCACCCGGAGCCTTTGTATAAGGTTGAAAGAGCCGCACGCAGGTTGCCAACGCCTGCTCAAAAAGGTTCAGGGGATGAGGGGAAAGTAACAAAAGATGTCCAGGTTGAAAAAGAAGATAGGGAGGCAAAATGGTTTAATTAAAGGGTTTTATTAATGTTTCTATTACTAACTCAACGAAAAGAGACAGACAAACCACTGCCACCTTTTAAAGAAGGAAAACAACAAACCCAGGCATTAGTCAATAAACTGAAAAGTAAGTCAAAAAGGGTTAGTCACTAAAACACTCCTCTCCACAGAGCTCCATACACACACACACAACTCACTACATGCAAAGCTCTCTGGCACTAGCAGAGATGGCAATAAAGTTTACTTTGAGTTTGACCTTTCTCTGGCCTTAAGTACCCTTAAAAAGGAGAGTTGTTATGATCACAGCAATAAGCAACAAGAAAGACATAAAGAAGCAAAGTAGCACGTCAAAGCACTGCGTCTAGCTATACTGCAATTTGGTTAAAAAAATACTGAAGGTCAGTGTGCGGCACACTGAAATATGCATTCTTCTTCTGATTCACAGTTGTCAATGATCCTGTCATCTGCCAGTAGACAGTACTCCTTGTGCAACTTCTTAAAGCAGGGATAGGCAACCTTTCTGATGATGAGTGCCATTTAACATTTCCTCAGAAGTCAGTGTGCCATATGATTGCATTAGCAATAAATTTAATAACGCTCTATATTAACAGTTACACACTATATAGAACCACTTTATAGAATTATATTTGTTTGCAGATGTTGGCAGCTATCAGTGAATAGTTATCAGCTATTTTGAAACAAAACAAAGACACTCTGGTCTCCCACTCAGAGACACAGGTCTCCGAGTGTCCAGCATTCAGACGGCTACCTGAGGACACGCTTCACTTGAGAGAAAATCTGCTCACACAGATATGTAGAGCCAAATACTGTCAATAAGGCCTCTGCAATGTTCTGAAGACAGTTAAACTTGTCAGGTAGTGATGTACAGCAGGTGAAAATGCAAGCTCACGCACAGCTGTGGATTCCAGCTGCTTCGATGTTGCATTAACTGGCATTAACTCAGCCAGTTAATGCGAGACAAATCTAGCTGCTCATTAAAGATTTCTGGTTTGATCAGAAAATAAAACATTGGTCCATACACCTGAAAGTCCCAAAAACGCATTGTGCATTCTATCTCGAGCCTACGGATGTATCCGTGTATTTCCATGGTGCTGATGCTGCGCTGAGCAGACAGCTCCTGAAGCACTTGAAATGTTGGAATGTGTAAATTTCAACATTGCTTGAAAAATTGCTAGAAACATCCCTCTCACCAGTAGGATAAGTTATTTTTAGCCAATTACAAGTTGAATCTGGTAGTTGGGGTTGTTAGCTAAGATACCATCATTAAGACGAGGCACAACTAATGTGTCTATGCGAGCTGATTTGCGATGTGCACCGCTGACCATTTATTTTTTGATGCACCTTCTCAGATTAATTCACTGCGTGTCGTGCCCAGGGCTGGACTGGGACAAAAAATCAGCCCGGGCATTTTGACTAAAGACCGGCCCACCAGGTATTACAGCCATAAAGCCTTTGAATGAAAATGCTGTTGTGACAGTGATGTACGGTATCTTGTTGGTATATGTATGATTTCTATACATTTTACGTCAGATAAAAACTTTGGTTGTAAGCTTCAGATAATTATTTAATAACAGCCAGACATTTTAAATGAGAATAAGACAGAGAAGTATTTCTTTGTGCCCCCTAATGTCCTTCATGGCCCCCTGGCAAAACTTTGCTAGACCCGCCCCTGCACAGTTCCCAGCTGTCAGCTGGTAACTGGTGTTAACTGGATCCTGGTGTTATTTGTCTCTCAGAAACAGTTCATAACTTCCCTTCAACTCATTCATGTCACCTAAGGTACAGGTAAACCTGTTTCTCCATCACCTGTTCAGCTCTGACATCTCCTGGTTTAATCTTCATGTTTCCCTCTCACCAGATAACCAAACAGACATCATGACCAGCAGCTTTTACAGCTGTGGCTCCAGCAAACATCAGCTGACACTAAAAAGTAATATTAAATACATGCTAACAACAGCTGATCAAGCTTAAACGTGCTGCTGTTGTTTAGCGCGGACGGTTGGCAACTCTACTAACTGACCTTATGAATAAAATAAAGTTCACTATCAGTAACATCATAGCACCCACCTAGCTGTATAGAAACTCCATCATGCTAGCTAGCTAGTTATTGTAACTGACTGTAAAAAGTCAGCACAACGAAAATAAACTACACCTAAACTTGGTTTATATCTGACCCAGATAGACTGCAGGTCATAACTTCTTACCTGAAGTTCAGTTCACCTGACACTCGGACCGGCGACTGCCTTGGGTCTCTCCTCCTCCTGCCTCCCCTCTCCCTCATCCACCTGCTGGCCCCCACCACTTGCTAATGTCACTGAATCTGTGGAAGCTACGCCATAGCCACCACCAAACAACTAAGTTATTTTTACACACTGACCAGCATCAGGCCAATCCACCACCTTTCATTGTTTATACCGTTGCAAAAAAAAAAAAAAAATCATCGGGCCACCGAGCAAATGCCGGGTATGCCCGATGGCCAGTCCAGCTATAGTCGTGCCATCAGTTAACCCTTCACGTGCCAACTGTGACACGCGTACCTAGGGTTGCCAACCCCTGGCTTGAAGGTTATTTAAAAGGTATTACAAGTCACAGGTTTGCTATCATTGCAGCTTAGTTTTGTTCATATCCTGATTTTATGTAATCTGCAAAGAAAATTAAAAGTATACAATAAAAGTGTATATACAGTGTCAAAAGTATATGCAGATTTCCACTAATATTTGGTTAAATGTCTTTTAGCAAACTGTACTTTGACCAGATGGTTTTGTTAGTCAGCAGCAAGTTTCTGGGAACTGGAATTTATTCACATTAGCTGGTTTCCTGACACAGTTCAAGCTTAAGCTTAGTCTACAAATAATACAAATACAAATTTGTATTATGGCTGAGGTTGGTGTTTTGGCAAGGGCATTCCTGAAGCTTTGTATGTTCCAGAAATAGTTTTGAAAAAACTAAAAAAAAAAAAAAGAAAGAAAAAAGTTATTAAAAAAGTAGTTGTGTAGTCCTATGAAAGTGTAAAATTGAAGTTATTCAGAAAGTCACTATGCTATCCTGTACAATTTTCTTAAGATAAGATAACCTTTATTATTCCCACACGTGGGAAATTTGTTGTGTCACAGCAGAAAATGGACAGTGCAAAGTTATAGTAGCAAAAATTAATACAAATACTGGCATAGAATAAGAGAATAAGTGTCATGAATCGCTGTGCGGCAGGCAGGAGTTGGACCCAAAATGCAGGACTCACAGACACGGAAGTGAAACTTAAAGCGCAGCTTTATTGCTGGGAAAAACCTCGTATAAACTAAACTCACCAAAAGAAAAACAAAAGTCTGAACAGAGGAACCAAGGACTGAAACACTGGAAAAGAAATACTAAACTGGAGCAGAAGACTAAACACTAGGAACATAGAAGCAGAACACACAGCTAGTTGAGGGTACGACATGACACAGACTCAGAGAAACACAGGGTTTAAATACACTGGGAAGTAACGAGGGGAATGAGACACAGAAGGAGGGCACAGCTGGGAGAAATCAGGACTGACGAGACAAGCAAAGCAGGACGCATTCACATAAGACACGGACCTTCAAAGTAAAACAGGAAGTATGACACAGAGACGCGAACTAGACTAGGGGAGACAGAGCAACTAAGAAACACAGACAACACCAACAACAAAGAGACACAGAGGGCAGCTACTAAATACTCAGAGAACTAAACAGAATACAAGAAAACCAAACTAAGACACTACATTAAAGAATAAGCTGGGACAACAAAGAGAACTAAGAACATAATACAAAAAACTCAGAGGCACAAGAAACTCAAAACACTGGGTCACTGACCCAGGACTGTGACAATAAGAATAAGATGCTATATGCAATAGAATAAAATACTACATTATCAGGAAAAAGAGAATTTCACTTAGTGTTATTGCACATTTGTGGATGTGTGTGTTTGGTCATCTGTAAAGTCTAAAGAAGGAAAGACCTGCGGAATCTCTCCGTCAGTCTTGCAGTCTTCGTTCAGTATATGCACAAGGACTTGGTGATCCATGCTTGTCTGGTATGTATAAAATTACTATGGAAGCTTATGTTTACTCCTTTACACAAAAGCTAAGGTAGACACTGAACTCAGCAGACATTCAGTTGATGTCAACACATAAAATTATAACTTGCCTGCACATTTCTAGGACAAAAAAAATACTGCTTTCATTTTCATGCAGTGACTCTTTGTAGTGATCACAACACCATCACAACCCAAATTACTGACGCTCATGCCTAGTCAATTACCTTGTAGTCATGTTCTGGTGTGTATGTAAGGCCAAGGACAATAGAAACAAACAAAATGGTGGGATTTTTTTCACTGCTGGGTTCCCACTCTTTGTGGTCATTTTTTCTTTATCTTCCCTGAAAAAAAAAGATATTTGTGATGTGAGGGAATGCACGAAGAAATTAAAAAAGTTTTTTTCAATTATTGTGCACATCCCCTCTCATCCTTTCTAATTTGAAAGCTGAAGACTGAAAAGACAAACAAAGTATGAACAAATGACTTAATCTGTAACATAATAAAATATAAAGAAACGTAACTGAGTATTTGCCTTAATTTGCAGAATGTTTGATTTGCCGGCAACAGAACACTTACACAAACAAACCCGGGATAGTGAGTGAAGCAATGTTACTTGACAAATAGCAAATCATAGCAAATAAATAGAAACAGAATAATGTGTATAATGTGCAAAAAAAGGTCAACACATATGGGACAAATGGAGAGCATTGCAACTGCTCATCCACTTTGTCACACCACTTGCTTCGCCATGTAGGTCACTTTCAGTCACATTGTCTGTGTCATCTGAGCTGAAAAGAGTCTTCCTGGGCCTGCCTCATTGCGGCATGAAGCCCTGCCTCTGCCTTGGAGACTTCATGTTTTGGAGTCGTTTGTACAGATTGGTGTAATAATTATCTCACTCAACTTTAGATATTGTAGTGGGAAAAGAATGAATAATGTATGGCATTTGTTTGTTTAGGATAAAAAATTTGGTGTTTCAGTTTTTACCAACTAGTACTACAAAAACAACCAGCACTGTGGAAATATTGCTGGTGGATCTTTACCTGAAGCACAGTAACCTCAGGTTGTTGACAGCCTGGTCACAGTAAGTGTTAAACTACCTAAATAAAATGTAGTGTGATTTCTAATGACCAATTTAGCCATGTCTAACGCCTCGTATTTGGTCCTGTACAGAGATGGGCACCAGTCCATTCACCATCTCTGTAGATGGCTCAATGACTCCCATGTCAAGCATGTCTTCCACCTCTTGTTTTAATGCTGGCATCAGCTTTGCAGGAACCCGTGTGGTCGTGTCCCTAATAGGTTTTTGATTGGGACAGTGGAGTCGTATTTCATGTTGGATGAGATTGGTGCAACCTGGTTTGGTGCTAAAAAGATCAGCAGGCATAATTGCTTTCAACTCTTTCTGTTGTTTGGAAGTAAGATGACTCACATCAGGAACTGGCTGTTGACCTGCTGTAGAAGGAAAGAACAGCTCCCGTGGTTCCTCCTCTTCGACCGTGGCACGAGCCCAAAACTCTAGCGAAGATGCTGGCTGATCAAACCATTCTTTCAACAAATTTACATGAAATATTTTATACTGCTTGCGACGCTCAGGCATGTACAGTTCATAGGTAACTGGACCCACTTTCCTACTGATCGCATATGGTCCCTGCCACTTGGCAAGGAGACTGTTCTGGGATGATGGAAGAAGCAGCGAAACCTTTTGTCCCACACAACGACCGGGACTGTCCAAGCCGGGGCTCGAACCGGCAATGTTCCGATTACAAGGCAAACTCCCAACTCTTGAGCCACAATCGAGATGACATGCGAGGGAAGGTTTTGGCTTGACCCAGGTGTCCTGCCCAAGGGACTGAGTGAGCTAACTGCAGTACTGTGGATCTTAAACTCTTAGGCACAACCAACTTGTCTCCCACCCTACTGCGGCGATATAATAGCTCACCCTTTAGGAAAAATAGCTCTCTGCCTCTCTCAGTGACCTCTGTTGCGTTTGTGACACTTTTTGAAAACAGGGGAGCTAAAGATGAATCCTCTCTTTGAAGCTGAGCTATTTCACCAGGTACGACTGGTAATTCGACACATTGTGGCACTGGAACTGGTTCAGTGAACTTTGTCCCCCTCACCTTAGCCTGTCGTCTCTGGGCTCTGCTCTTTCTTATGAGACCCTGACTTGATCCTTCAAAATCAGGAACATCACTGTTAGCGAATGGAAATTCACTCCAACCTAAACCTTCTTCAGCGTGATGCTTATGTTTTGACCTGGTGACTGCTACCATGGACTCAGCTGTAACACTTGGGTTGATTTCCTCTCCCCTGGCTATCAGATCTCGCAAAATGGGAAGATCACAGCCCAACACAACCTGATATGGCAGTTTACTGATAACTCCCACTGAAAGTAAATACAGCTTGCCAGCAATCTGAATATTAATGTTGGCAATTGGGTAATCCACATCATTACCGTGAACACACCAAACTTTTACCTTGCCGCAAAACGTAGCATCCCTGGGAAGACATTCCTGCCTAACCAAGGTACGGCTGCTTCCTGAATCCAGAAGAGCCACACATGGCTTTTCCTCAATAAAAACGCATGTGGTGCACTCATGCTGAGAAGAGGGTGCTAAAGACTCAACTTCATCTTCCTGACCTTCGACACCCCTTGAAGAAAAGCACATATATGTGTTACTGACAGTCTGACTTGGACAATCTGCCCTAAAGTGACCCGTTTGAGCACGAGAGTGACACACTAAAGGCCCATGTTGCTTGATTTCCCTAGCCCGACTACTAGTGGAATTATGGGGGGCCTGCCTGAAATTCCTAGTTTTTTGACTGTTCCCACTCTCCGTCCTACCCGCTATTACTGGGGCTAATTGTTTGAGACTTGCATAGTTCTTTAGTGGCTGACGGGCTGCAAGAAAAGCGTCAGCCAACTCTGCTGCTTGCTTAGACGTGGTTGGGTTATGCTCTTTTATCCACGTGCGCAGTTCAGGATTGAGAACTCTCAGGAACTGCTCTAAAACAATAACATCACCAATTTCATCTTTGGACTTTTCTTTGGGAACTATCCACTTATCATGCAGTTGTTTCAAGCGTGTTCTCAACTCTTCTCACCATCGCCCAACGTAGTGGAGCGAAATCTGAGTCTGTAAGTCTCTGCACATATTTCAAACTTTTCAAGAACAGCTTTCTTCACCTTTACATAGTCCATAATTTCATCAATGTCCATGACTACAAAAGCAGCTCGTGCCTTACCAGTGAGAAGTGGGGCAAGATGTAGTGCCCAATCCTCGTGTGGCCACTGGCACCCGCTTGTGATCCTCTCAAAAGTTGTTAGGTAATGCTCAATGTCTTTGTCCTCGTTATAAGGCTGCATTTTAGGCCCTTTCCAAGCTAGCAGTCTTGTTAAGGAGGCAGACTGAGTTGCTGTAGTGGCCTCCATGACGTTAGATTGTGGCTGAGGCATTGCTGGATGCTCCGCAGTAGACTTCAAACGCGTCTCTGTGTCAGCTGTTGCACCTTCCAACAGCAGCACCAGCTGCTGTTGGAAGGTGCAAGCTAACAGATCATCTGCAGAGGAATGGTTTATTTGAAGAGTTTCAGTCAGGTTTCAGAGCTCATCACAGCACAGAAACAGCTTTAGTGAAGGTTACAAATGATCTTCTTATGGCCTCTGACAGTGGACTCATCTCTGTGCTTGTCCTGCTAGACCTCAGTGCAGCGTTCGATACTGTCGACCATAATATCCTATTAGAGCGATTAGAACATGCTGTAGGTATTACAGGTACTGCACTGCAGTGGTTTGTATCATATCTATCTAATAGACTCCAATTTGTGCATGTAAATGGAGAGTCCTCTTCACACACTGAGGTTAATTATGGAGTTCCACAGGGTTCAGTGCTAGGACCAATTCTGTTTACATTATACATGCTTCCCTTAGGCAGCATCATTAGAAGACATAGCATACATTTTCACTGCTATGCCGATGACACCCAGCTCTATCTGTCCATGAAGCCAGATAACACACACCAATTAGTTAAACTGCAGGAATGTCTTAAAGACATAAAGACCTGGATGGCCGCTAACTTTCTGCTTCTTAATTCAGATAAAACTGAGGTTATTGTACTCGGCCCTGAAAATCTTAGAAATATGGTATCTAACCAGATTCATACTCTGGATGGCATTACCTTGGCCTCCAGTAACGCTGTGAGGAACCTTGGAGTCATTTTTGACCAGGACATGTCCTTCAACGCACATATTAAACAAATATGTAAGACTGCTTTCTTCCATTTGCGCAACATCTCTAAAATTAGAAATATCCTGTCTCAGAGTGACGCTGAAAAACTAGTTCATGCATTTATTACTTCCAGGCTGGACTACTGTAATTCATTATTATCAGGATGTCCAAAAAACTCACTGAAAAGCCTTCAGCTAATCCAAAATGCTGCAGCAAGAGTACTGACAGGGACTAGAAAGAGAGAGCATATTTCTCCTGTTTTGGCTTCCCTTCATTGGCTTCCTGTTAAGTCCAGAATTGAATTCAAAATCCTGCTCCTCACATACAAGGTCTTAAATAATCAGGCCCCATCTTATCTTAATGACCTTG
Source organism: Perissodus microlepis (assembly GCF_051167445.1). Classification (NCBI taxonomy): domain Eukaryota; kingdom Metazoa; phylum Chordata; class Actinopteri; order Cichliformes; family Cichlidae; genus Perissodus; species Perissodus microlepis. Next base: position 16,700,749 of record NC_140474.1, read on the forward strand.
TAGTACCATATCACCCTATTAGAGCACTTCGCTCTCGCTCTGCAGGCCTACTTGTTGTTCCTAGAGTATTTAAAAGTAGAATGGGAGGCAGAGCCTTCAGTTTTCAGGCCCCTCTTCTGTGGAACCAGCTTCCAGTTTGGATTCGGGAGACAGACACTATCTCTACTTTTAAGATTAGGCTTAAAACTTTCCTTTTTGCTAAAGCATATAGTTAGGGCTGGACCAGGTGACCCTGAATCCTCCCTTAGTTATGCTGCAATAGACGTTTTTCCTTCCCACTGTCGCCAAAGTGCTTGCTCATAGGGGGTCATATGATTGTTGGGTTTTTCTCTGTATCTATGAAGCGCCTTGAGGCGACTTTTGTTGTGATTTGGCGCTATATAAATAAAATTGAATTGAATTGAATTGAATTGCTCTCGACGTTCTGATTGCACTTCCTGCTGGAGCTGAGTGAACTGGTGCTGAATTTTCCACCAGCGAGCTTCCTGCCGCTGCTTCTCCAGTTCCAATCGGGCCTCTCTGTCACTGTGTTGCCTCATGAAACCACGCAGGAGGTTAAAAAGTTCAGCAAGGTTATGCGGTTCAGTACCTTGCTCTTGCTCTGCTTCCTCTAGCTGATTGAGCACTGGGGGCTAAAGTAATAGTGTGTGATAAGTTTTAACATTTGCATTATTGTTACAACTAACCCAGACTGTTGCTGTTACAACTGACCCAGACTCCTATAGCCATGAAGTAGCTAACATTACTGCTAACGGCTAAAGCTGGGCATACACTGTGCGATTTTTTTCAGTCGCATTATTCAGCTTCTACTCAAACTGTACAATTGACTCGCAGGGGTTCGAGGTTCGTAGGTCACAATGCAGGGTCTCACACTATACGGCCCGATGCTCTGATGTGACCCGAGTGCTCACACTGTGCTTCCATAAAAATGAAGGTTATAACAGAAAATCTGTCGCTCCCTCTCCCTCTCTGTCTTTCACTCACACAGACACCACCAACATCAACTTTGCTAAATTGCTAATGAAAAACATTGATCAGGCAGCTGTGATTGATCAGGCAATGTAAATCCAACTATTTTCACGGTTGTTGTGGTCATGATAATTTTGTGAGGCCACATCGAAAAGGCTCGGATGAGCTTTCCAAAGTTCTACAAGTGCCTCCATCGCTTGTGTCCAGATCACACGCTGCACTGCTGTGCTACTCCGTCTTTTTCACTGACATTTATGTGTTTGCGTGTGTGCAGTGTGAGCAGCTGCGGTGACACCCTCACGATGGTCGTGAGGATTCCTCCCGACCAAGCGATTGATGATCGGGAGCTGGTTGTGAGGTGTTAATCGCTTCTCGTTACCCCACGTATACTGCACAATATACAACGCACGATGAAGGCCAAAATTGGGCCGATCACCAAAACGGTCGCACAACTGAAAAATCGACTCAAAATGGGACAAAAATCGCACAGTGTATGCCCAGCTTAAAACATTTGCACTAAAGACCTACACAGAATATATCCCCATAGACATACAAATAACAATTTAAGTTTGATGAGTTTAACTGCAAAGCAGATAATGCTATTAAAAATTGAAATAAAGTTTAAAAAAAAACTTACTTTTTGGTATACAAATTACTTTTTTTCTTCTTAAATTGTCTGTGTTTGCCAAAATGTGCTAATTTTTCACATGTGATAGAAGAACTGAATTGGGCATGTACAGGATGAATCACATTTTGAAAAGCCCTGATAGGAGAAATTGGAAGTGTTACAACTGACCCACGTTACAACTATCCCCGGTCTCCCCTACGCTTCACATTTGATAAATATCGTCATTAATTCCCTCTTACCTTTGCTGTTTTGCTTCTCCCACGATAAATTCACACTTCCTGCACAGTTTTTTTTTCCAAATGACCTGCGACAAGAAAGCCTAATGTTGACTGTTCAATACCAAAGAAATTTAAACTTTTTAAAAGTTGCTCTGCTTCACTTCAGCAGCATATAGTAATGTTGCTGATTATAGTTTTTGATCTACTGCAGAATATTTTTAAAGCAGTTATCTGCTATAAAAAGCCAGGCCAGGAAAATTTGACAGATGTGATTTATGCGGCATGAATGCTGATTGGCCTGAAGAAGGCCAAAACAGAGCTACCTAGATCACTTAAATTACTCAATTGAAAGCATGTGTATTTATACACAAACACATGTATTCATATATTGGTATACTGGTATATTGGTATACATATACTGGTGCCTTGATCTCGGTCTCCAGCAGCATTGATTGCCTGTCACCCCTGGTCCTTTGGGACTCCAACCCTGTGGCCGTGGGCACCCTGTCACAGACTGTGCAGGCAGGAAAAGGACCAGACTCAGAAAACAGCTTTATTTGTTGAACTGGGCAATACTACAAAACTACAAAACCTCATCCTTAGCTATCTAAGTTTGATGGTGTAAAATGGCACAAATTTTATTCACTATACTGAGGGTTTGAATTATACTGTGTGTTTTGTTTGTGTGCTTGTGTGTGCGAAGGGGGAGGGCGGGTTACCTGGCGATTACCCTTTAAGAGCAGATGGTAGGATGGTAATGTGGTAACAGAATACGGAATCTATTATTAAGATGTTTATGAATATGGTGAGTGAATTAATTAACAATCCATTTCGGGGGATATTAGACACATTCAAATAATGTACTTTAGTTTTAAATTATAATAAAGTATTACTATTTTCTGCTTCAAGGCATTACTTTTGAGTATATTATATATATTAGAAAATATAGCATAATGATAATAACTTTACAAACCACCAAGCAGTATGTAAAGTCAAATTATAAAAGAGAACAGGAAAGGAGAGGCGGGGTGAACCTTTGGGAACCAGACAGATTGAGTGAGCGGGGGGACTTGAACTTTCTAAGGGAATAAAACAGTTTCTCACGAAGGTGACAGCGAAGAGGATAACAGTCTTCAGTACCTGTTGGTCTTTGAAGCTGGATTCTGGGACTTTAGAAAAAGGTAAAACATTTTCATTAAAACATTTTTACTGTTTTGTTTTTGTTACTCGTCATTGTAGCTTGCTGTTAATGTTGTGCCGACAGTAACGGTTAGCTGTGTTAGATACGTTAGCTGTTGATGTTAACGCATTTTAGTAACCGGTATACAGAACAGTTTTCCTAACAAAACCACTGTTATAATTAATGTGTTTTTTTAGGCCATAAGACACATTAAGCGAAACAAAACAGTCAGATTAGTCTAACTTTACTCAACTCATTCTTCTTGCTAGCGAGCTAACTTCCTGCTAACTTCGCGAGGCTGCTGGCTCTGGTAGCCGTAATGCTCTGACAATCCATCAAGCGGTGTGGCTTTGTAGCTTACCAAAGTCGTGCTAAAACAGTTTTTGACAGATTTTTGAGCACCGTGTACCACATAAAATTGGTTCGAGGTCAGTAAGCACAACCAGAATTCATACATGAGGCGCACCAGATTATAAGGCGCACTGTCGATTTTTGAGAAATATAAAGAATTTAAAGTGCGTCTTACAGTGTTGAAAATACGGTAAGTGAAGGTTCTCCCAACTAATTTGAACCATTGGCTTCTAAATATTTGGTTCTATTGCATGTTGCGTATATAACCTAATGTCAGCTAGACCGATATCAAAATTTATAGTATTGTTAAATTCACTAAAATGGCACCTGAAGCCTGTTGTGACGTGAGCTCTGATGACTATTTCACATAGCACTGCCATGATTGTCGCTGTGTCTGCTCTAGAAACTCAGAAATTCAGTAGAGCTGCTTTGTACATTAAATACTCACATGAGCCTTTACTTTGAATTCTGGAAGAGCTGTATAAAATACAACAATGCATAAGTGTTTTGAATGAACAGAAATGTGACAGATGAGAAGGTGTGTCTTTGACTTGTTGAAAAATTATGCTACGGTCATTTGATGTTACCAAGATAGAACATATAACTATATTACACAAGGACATCTATGTGTCGGTGACCCAGTGTTTTTGGTTTCTGTACTTTTACTTTTGGTAGTTTTATGTATTATGACTGTTGTGTTTTGGTTTCCCAGGGTTAGTTTGTGTTCCCTCTGTTTGGTGTCATCCCTGCCTGTGTATCCCCTCTAGTGTAGTCAAGTCTCTGTGTTTAGACCAAGTTTCTGAGTCTGTGTCTTTGAGTGTGTGTGTGTGTTTTCCCTGTTTTACTTTGAAGGTCCGTGTCTGATCTCAGTGTGTTCTGTTTGCTAGTGATGTGCGGATCGATCCTGAAATATCGATTCCTCCGATACCAGTAATTTATGTTCTAGAATCGATTCTCACATTAAAATTAGAGATGGCACGATACCACTTTTTTATGTCCGATACCGATATCATAAATTTGGATATCTGCCGATACCGATATGAATCCGATATAGTGTGTTTTTTAATCAATAAAACGTTTTTTTTAATATCTTGCTGCATTTTGTATAAGTTTATTCTCAAGTTTAAATAAATAACAACACTAAAGCTATTCTGTTATACCTGTATGTAAAAAATACACTGCGCCCAAAATATTTCATAGTTCAGCAACACTGATCAATCTAATAAACTTAAACCTACTCCATCCTCCCTATTCTGGTATTTTAAAGAGTACTTAGCAGAAATATTAAGCAACCTAACTAATAGGGTTGCAAGCTCCCAGCAAAAAAAAAATAGGGAACCACCCCCCACTCTCCACCTCATGATGCTTAATCGATGTAATCAAATTTAATTTGATGCAGTGTGGAAAAATGCACAGAAATAAATTATTTTTCAAGAATAATTAAATAGATTCAACATCTTTCTTCAACAGAATTGCAGAATTCACAGATGGTACTTTCCCAAAGGAAAAAGTACTATAGCTTACTAGGGTATATTAGACTTAACAGTTACTATATACAGTAATGGACTTCTATATATTTTACATCAGATTAAAACTTTGGGTGTAAGAGTCAGATAATTATTTATTAAAAGCTAGACATTTTAAATGAGAATAAGAAAGAAAAGTATGTCTTTGTGCCCCCTTTTCCCTGTTCATGCCCTATCGGTCCCCCTGGCTAAACTTTGCTAGATCCGCCCCTGCACAGTTACCAGCCGTCAGCTACGTAGAAAAAGATCCTGGTGTAGAAAGTAATCTTAAATAAATTCTAACAACAGCTTATCAAGCTTAATAGTGCTGCTGTTGTTCAACCGCTGGTTTCCTCTTTCTGGTGCAAAGTGGGCCAAAAACAAAGAAGAGAGACTGACTCACGACAGAAAAGCCGATCAGCTGATCATTAAGCAGTTTCACGATTGAAGTAGCAGTAGGGAAGAGAGAGAGAGAGAGAGAGAGAGAGGGGCAGTCGCTCCATATATCGGTTGTTAAGCTTAACGTAGGAATGCTTTACAAACATTCAGAGATGAACTTACACACTTGCTTTACTTCTCTCTGGGAAAACTTCCTCGGAGATGAAATGCTGGATTGCTAGCAAGGCGACAAATACACACAGCCGCTCTATCACGTGATGCATACTGCTGCAACGTGCTACGGTTATGAGCCGAGTTACGCCGTGTAGCAAGTTTTGTGGGGTGCTTTTTTGATATTTAATGGATCGGATTACATTTTTTATTTCTCGCCGATATCCGATCCAGTAATTTGGGTCAGTATCGGACCGATACCGATACGTAATATCGGATCGGTCCATCTCTAATTAAAATATCGATATTTTAGTAATTTAGGGTAAATTTGTAGTTTATCATTAACAGGAACACAGTGGGAAAAAAACTATAACATTCGGATTTTCTACATTCAAAGGAACTACTTCCTCTTCCGCCTTTCATAGTCATGTGGGAAATACGGCTGCATAAATGTCTCGCAGCCCCTTGGCGCGCGCACTCACAACAATGCCTGAGCGTAATTGTGCGGACGTATTTTATCTCCACAAACAGCTGAGACGTGGTTTGCGATACATGTGGCAAAAAAGTGAGGTGTTGTGGCCATACTTGCCAACATTGAGACCTCAGAATTAGGGAGACATTCAAAAGGGCTGTTGGGTGTGGAGGGGTGATAAATACATTTTACAGGGTTTATTTATCGGAAAAAATACGTTAAATGTCACCGTTATTATTGGCCGGCCCGGAAACAGCGGGGGTGTCCAAATTCAGAGGCTGCTTCCACCTGAGGACCTGGCCTTCGCGGTCTAAAGAAAGCCGGGTAGTACGTCACAAGCTCCCTAGGTGGAGTGAAACTTGCCGTCTGCTCCTTGCTATCTAAAATATAACAGGGCGCTGGCGTAAACTCTCGACCGTCTCACACTTTCTTTAATTAGTTTTCTGTTTGACATTTATTCAGCTGTGTGAAAACCCCGGAGGAACCCTCCCGAGGGATTATTAAAGTTACATTTAATTTAATCTAATTTTATCTTTAATCTCAGCCAAACCGATTTACTCACAAACAAATAAAACACTGAAAAAGCCAAACAATAACATTTTAAGTTATCAATGTGACTTATATATCATGTTTAACCCGAGTAGTGAAAGACAGCGGAGGTTTGAAGACAATGTGTCGGTTGGCTCAGATATTTGAAGTTTACACAGCTACATCCTCACCTGAAAATATGTTAAAGGTTTTTTTGCGACCCAGAAAGAGAAATAAGAGTATTAACTAAGTAGCTGCCGTCATTGTTGTAAACTGGAATTGGCTGGGCCGCGCTATGAATTCTGCGATATGGTTTTTCAATTTTGTTGTCCGGGTGGAAATTCGGGAGAATGGTGGCTCCGGGATTCTCCCGGAAAAATCGGGAGGGTTTGCATGTATGGTTGTGGCAACATCACTAACCTTGTCAAACACCTCAGAGTAAATCATATCACAGAATATGAGGCGCGTATGTTGAGACGAAGAGGAGGACAGGGACAGGTGCTGCTAGGGTGAGACAGACGTCTCTCACCGAGTCCTTTAGTGCTGCAGGCAGGCAAGGTGTTCAAATAGCGCACAACTTCAGTTTTTTTTATTTATATATAATGAACCCTGCATTATTAAGTGATAAGAACAAGTAATCTGATGTCCTGTAATCATTATGACACTATAATTTGAGATACAATAAATAAAATACGTTTTTGTACAAAGTATCGGTATCGGATCAGTATCGTCGATACCACCCTGAATATTACTTGGTATTGGATCGGAAAGGAAATCAGTGGTATCGCACATCACTACTGTTTGCGTTTTTCCCCTCCTTCGTCCAGAGTGGTTTTGCTGCGTCTGTCTACGTCTCCCTGCATCTCCATTTGTGTCTCTAGGTTTCTGGTTTGTTTTCTATTCTTAGTTTTCCCAGTTTAGGTTTACTCAGTTCAGTTTTTCGCCACCCTCGCCTTTGTTACTTGAGCACGCTTCTTCAATAAAGCTTCCTCACCTCAGTTGTGCCGCATCTTGGGTCCTTCAATAATTTACACACGTCTTGTCCCGCAAACCGTGACACTATGTACATTTCATTTATCCACCATCATACAATAAGCCAAAAAGAGGTCAGACCAGATAATGCAAAGCATTAAATAATCAATATTCATCTGAAGAAAGCTTACCAGTTAGAAAAAAAACGGTGGTATAGTGGTTAGCACTGTCGCTTAGCTAGAAGGACTCAGGTTTGATTCCGGGGGTCAACCGGGTGCCTTTCTGTGTGGAGTTTGCATGTTCTCCATGTGTCTGCGTGGGTTTCCTCTGGGTACTGTGGTTTTCTCCCACAATCCAAAGACATACATATCTGTATGATGTACTGGCGACCTGTCCAGGGTTCCCCACCTCTCACCCGAAAAGACAGCTGGGATACGCTCCAGGACCCCTGCGACCGTTACGGGGATAAAGCAGCTTGGAAAATGAATGAATAAAAAAAAAAAGTTTTTTGATGTCACAGAATAAATCAGTGTAATGTGGGTTTTGTTTTGTTTTAACAGATCATGGCTCAGCAGTGGACTGTTGGAGAAGTATCTCTTTGGCTTGAGGAAAATGAATTGGCAGATTTTCAACAGGTCTTTGTAGGTGAGCATTTCTGTGGATGTGCCATATCAGTGTCCATGGTGCCCCACAAGAAAACCAACAAATGAAAAATAGCTGAAATATCAACAGATATATTATGAAAGTAAATAGGGATTCTTCATTGCCTGCGGACTAAGAGACTGTCCCAGAAAATTCTTGTCTGTGAAATCTTTGAAAAATCACATAAGGAAGAAACAATAATATATTAGAGTCTGCCCCAGACTGTGAGACTGTGACCCTGTCATCCAGGAAACTGTTGAATCTCCCGGATCATCTGAACTAGCTCTGAGTGAACTTATAGAGAACTTTACAGAGACTGTGAGAAACCAATTGGCATTGTTTTCTTTGAATCTTCAAGAGAAAAGCATTGTAAATAGAAAAGTTCAAACATTTGTTCTTAATGAAGTAGAGTCACTTTTCAAGTATTTTATTGAAAACTATAGGGAGATATTTACTCAATGTTTGCAGACTCTTAATTTTGATATATCAAGTCTTCATTATATTGATGGCAGTAGTTTGGTAGAACATTGCTTCAGTGCAGTCAGGAATACATATCAACTAGACAGATACCGTGTTGAGAAATTAAACTTGATTGAACCTGTTGAATGTATCTTGGGGATAGATCCTTTTTACTGGGAAACAGCACACTTTTAAGTATATTCCACTTCTAAAAGTTTTACAATTAGTATGTAATGATCCTAACATTTTAAAACAAATATTTAGGCCAGATCCCTGTGCTCCTGAAACCTTTTTAGTGAATTTTAGTGAAATTTACAAAGAACATGAGTTTTTTAACACAGGCAACCTACAAACTACAGATGACCGTGGCCTTCAGCGGATTATCAGACAGAAGATTCAAGAATCTGGCAGATTGGAATGAGCCAATGTCGGAAGCAACTCAACTGAACCAAGGAGAAGATGGACTGGACTGTTGGCCAGTGGTCAAACGTCCTGTTTTCCGATAAAAGTAAAGTGTGCCTTTCATTCAGGAATCAAGGTCCAAGAGTTTGGCGGAAGATGGGTGAGGAACAGAACCCAAGCTGCTCGAGGTCCAGTGTGAAATATCGACAGTCAGTCATGATTTGGGGTGCAGTGTCCGGTGCAGGTGTTGATAAACTCTGTTTTCTTAAATCCAAGGTCACCACAACAGTCTACCAGAATGTTTTAGAGGACTTCATGATTCCTTCTGCTGAGGATCTGTATGGAGATGCAGATTTACATCTATACACAATACTAGAACAATGGCTGCAACCTACAGCCTTTAAACTCATCATTAAAATGATGTCTGTAAACACATCAGTCCAGATGTATGTTACCCCATTACTTTATGATACTCAGAGTTAAAAGAACTGAGACAGAGTGATTAAAATAATAGCTGTCAGTTCTCTCATTCAGTATATTATTGCCCTCTAACAAGACGGGAGATGACACTACTCATTTCAATTAATCTATTTTAATACACGAATGTACACATTCATTTTCAGCTGGACAAAAATTATGATGATCAAGAACCATGTGCAGTTTTTTATGCCTGTCTTTATTAATGCATTTTGAAAATGAATACACGAAAGCTAGATGTTTTATAAATTAATCAAATCCCTGCATCTAACACAGTATGCTTAATATGAGCATTGAATGTCCACTATATTTTAATGAGTATAATTTAAGCATCTACAGCATCTGCACCTGGTCAAATGTGTGGTAAAGATACAGATAATCAAAAACAATGAAAAACGTTGAAATTGATTCAGTTCACCACTTTTCTCTGTATGCTCTGTCATTATAGAGGCCCTGAATGTTGTGCTATATACAATAAATGATTTGAAAATCATTTTCACAGAGGTCATAAAGTTACTAAATCACTGCTGATATTTTGGTTGATGCTTAGATCAGTAACTTTCCAGTAGAGATGGTCCCCTGTTATCTACTTTTTCCCAGGCAAGCATGAGCGAGAATCTACAGCTTTCTACTTCCCAAGGACACATAGTCTAATGCCTTTATTTTTCAGGGCTGTGTCCACTTAACACTATACTATATAACTTTATAACACTTATTAATAAAAAGCATAGCATTATTCAAGCACTTCAAATAATTTTATCTCAACACCTGTTGAAAATCATGCAAGCATCACACCACATATGGCAAATATAGTTCCATTTTATAAAGTACACTGTTGAAATTATAAACTTATCAGTAATTTTTTAGTAAATGGATGTCACTGGTAAATCAGTGGTGATTCACCGGCAATTGTTTAACAAACTTTGTTTTTTGTTGAATTCATCAGCAGCTATGGAGGGATGCATTCGAATATCTTCTGTTCCACTTTTTCAGCTTTCAGCTGGTGAAAAAGCTAAAAATTGTGCTGAAAAGAGCAGAAGAGGCTGAAAATTGTGCTAAAAAGAGGCGAAAAAGCTGAAAATTGTGCTGAAAAGAGGTGAAAAAGCTGAAAATTGTGCTAAAAAGAGGTGAAAAAGCAGAACTTTGTGCTGAAAACAGGTGAATTAGCAGATTTTCTGCTGAAAAGAGGTAAAGAAGCTGAAGTTTGTGCTGAAAACAGCTGAAGAAGCTGGAATTTATGCTGAAAAGTAGTGAAAAACTACTCACGGCATTCACACAATAAAGAATAAAGAGAAATAGGAACTCACGGCATTCACACAATGAGTTTGGGTGTTGGGAGGATCTGTAATTTGTTAGGGAACCAACACTCATGGAGGGGGTTAGTTTCATCTATGTTGCAAGGACCTTCACTTTCCCTCAGCTTTAGTGAGCATTTCAGCATCTAACAGTTCTCTTAACTTTAAAAGGGTTGATTGAATTCAACTAGACACAGTGCTTTTCAGTGGGAGAATCATTTCATCCCTCATCCATTAGTTGTGTGCGATACTGCATATTTTGGTATTGATCCGATACCAAGTAAATACGGGCCAGTACCGCCGATACCAATACCGATACTTTTTCAATAAAGAAGGTGGATGCATCACTGAATTGCTAAATCTCAATTAATTTTCATGACCTGAAGTGTTTTTTGTGATGATTCCTTTTTTATTCTTAAGTAGTAAAAACCCAGGACATAATTAGGACAAAGTTTATAATTAAATTAAAAAATGCTTTATTATTGTGGCGGGGCATGGTCTGCAATGCAGCTGCAGGTGCCTCGCTGGTTTAAAACCTGTGCTCTGCTTGTGCTGTCGTTATTGTCGGTGGTGATGTGTACTGTTACAGCAACCGTGTGATTATTGTAAGGGTGGACGGCGCGCAACTCGGGATGAGCCGGAGGCTGGCACGCCAGCAGGACAGACATCATTTTAATCATGAGTTAAAAGGCTGTATTCTGTGCATAAATATAACAGGGCTCAGTGCTGGTTCTTAGTCTGAGCTACTTGAAGATTTATTTGTGAAGAGCACATTAGTTTACACAAAATGGTAGCTAGCTTGTACTGTTGGAAAGTAATATTAACATAAGCTAATGTTATCTTAAAAGAATGGGGGTACATGGGGTCATGCAAGCGTTAGCCATGTTAGCTGTTACTCCAACTGGTCTCCAGGCTGTCCACAGGTGCACACTCTGATGTTCAGCTTTCCATTTCATTGCAGTCCCTTTATTCTTCATACATCTGTGTTGGGCAGAGTGTAAATCCGGAGGCTGTATGGCCTTTTGTACAAGCACGTGTACACTTCATAGCAGTGCAAAGCTATTGGCACAAACAGCAGTGTAGCAAAATCCATTCAAACAGCTTGCTTCAGTCTTACCAATCAGAGTGCTCATTACATCGCATAATTTGCATTGCTTCTGGATTTTGGAAACGAGAACCAAAATCCAAAAGTTAATCTGTTAGCTAATCCAGTAGTTAACCCAAAGCTAATACATTTGCTAATATAATACTTAATCCATGAGCTAACAGGAAAGGAAATCCAGTGAGGAAATTGATTTTCAAATCAGAATCGCTATTTTCAGTCACAAATAAACATTTGATTTTTTAATACATTTACTTTTTTCCCTTTTTAAATTGTATTTTTTTAAATAAATTAATTCTTTTTTGTGAAATGAATTGTTGATTTGAAATATTTGTTAATGGATTCATCATTTGTTTTTGAAATATTAATTTATAAATAGTGTTTTTATGTTAAGCTATTAAATAATAAATTACTTCAGTAATGTTGAAATAAGATGAGATAAGAAAACTCTTTATTGTCATACCTGATACAATAGCACAACAAAATGGAAACTGTCCCATGTGGGCACTAAACACAACAAAACACAACCACCCATTTGGAAAAGAAATATTAAAAACTTATAAAAGACTTGCATAAGATGTGGCCTACTTCATATAGTGAATCATATAAGGCTTATATGATTTACTCATGAAAGTGGCCACTTTCTCATTACTTTCATATATTGTTTTAGTAAGTATCCAAAACATAGAAGTTTCATTTATATAATTTTTTCCAGGTATCTTATCTGTTTTCACTCTTGTATGCTTTTCATACAAGTTTCACACAAGACAGATACAAACTTTATAAGATTTATATTATCTTTTCCATATGGACAGTGTTGGTCAAGTTACTTGAAAATAGTAATTAGTTACTAATTATTGATTACTTCTTTAAGAAAGTAATCCTGTTACTTTACTGATTACCCATTTTCAAAAGTAGTACTTTATTACTTAGTTACTTTTTAAAAACATGACACACAACCTAATTAAATTTGTAATGGTCTTTTGCATTTAATGCTTCATTGAGCTGTATGTCCGGATCTTGCTCTTTTTCACCATCTGGTGGTGAACTGTGGAGGCTACAGTTGTTTGCAGTTTGGGTCTCCACCCGACCATTTTATTTGCTAACGCACATGGTGTCTGCTAGTGATGTGGATTCACAGTAGTCCTGTGCCATGCTACAAATTTTGGTATATATCCAATACCCAGTCAATACAGGGCCAGTATTGCTGATATCAGTACCAATAATTTTAATTCATTCAGGCAGCTAATATCAGGAGAATAGAATGCCATGACTTATGAGGTGAATTCTCAATCTGCAATTTTCTGAACATATTTTAATCACTACTATATTACTGTGGTTGTTACTTTCCAAAATAATTGCTTAACACAGTGGTTCCCAAATTGGGGGGGGTGTGGTTCCCAAAATGCAAAGCCATTGTAGGGGAGGCGCGGTATAAATTTTAAAAAAAGACACTGCTAGCATAATGGACAGGTTTTTTAAGGGGCTCCCACACAAATGAAAAGCAGAAGATGAAGCATCGCCAAATATGCTTCCAAACCAACTTCCTTCCAAGCCAAAGACTAGAAAATATGATGAAGCGTATCTACCTTTGGCGTCAGCTGCACAGCGGTGGTGCCAAGTAGGGGTGGGTTTCAATAATCGAATTTCCGATTAAAATCGTTTTTATCTTTAAAAAAAAAAGGTATTGATTCATTAAATCCTGAATTGATTTTTAAATATAAACACACGGTGCCAGAAACGCCAGGATCTTAGGTTAATTACCTTTAATTACCACGGGCCTGCCGGCGGGCCCAGTTTACAAGCACTGTTTAAATGATCCTAACTCCGTCATCGTTTATGCTAGAATAAAAATGCGAACGGTTTTGAAAAGAAGAGAAGCAGAGCTTTACGGGGATATGTGGTGCTTTACGCTAGCATGAAGCATACACAAGCTAATCCTGTCTGAACACAGAAGCAAAACTCCACCTCCAATTTTACCATGTGCGCATCACGCTACTGTAACTCTTCAAGCATTTGAGCAAGAGATGAATTTTAAACAGCGACTGAAAGCTGAGAAGACGAGCTTTACAAGACTTTATGGTGCATTATTCAAATGCACATGCAAAGACGGTCCCATCACTGAGCAGAGACCGGTGTTGCGCAGCGGAAGGATCGGAATTTTGAAAAATCTTATAGTGAACAGAGAAAGAAGAGAGAGAAAATGTCAAGAAAAAGTGAAAGACCGAATAAGCTACCCAGAAGGTTCATAGAGGAGGAAAATGACCTGGAAGGAACAGGAACAGAAGGAACCAAGCTCGTCTGGAGTTGCTCAATCTAAACAAAAGTAAGTAATGAATTTTGCAAACATAAGAAAATGGAGATTTACTTACCTGGGTGATTGAGAATGCATCAAGATAAGAAAATAACAATTTTGCCAAACCCAAGTTTCTGCTTTGTGTGATTTTTTTGTTATTATTATCTGTAACTTTATTAGTTTCAATTATCAATTATTTTTTACATATTCTATACATACTTCCATTATTATTATGCTATTTTACAATTCTTTTAGTTTTTTTGTCTCTATGTATGCACTTACCTTTACCTTTAGTTACCTTTATTCACAGCTAATGCATGATTATCTTTTAGGCAAGTTTCTGCTGTACAGACCTCCTCTGTAATGGAGAGGGAGTCTCAGCCAGGGTCAGACTTGCGGACTGCGGGATCAAACATCTGGGAATCCTATTCGCTGGAAAACTGCTAAAACCCTGATGTGGTTCCCCAGCCACCAAGGTTTATCCCCAAAAGAACCCCTGGTGTACAACCACCTCTAAATTGTGGAAATCCATCAGCTGGTGAAATATTTTCACATTTTTTTATGCTGATGTCCTCAAAATGCTGCGTACAAACACCAACAAAAATGCAGCAAGAAATCTATAGAGAGGGAGGAGGTTTGAATGGAAGGAGCTAACACCAGTAGATATACAGAAATATCTTGGACTAATACTCTACATGGCTGTTTTGCGCCTCCCAAAGAAGACTTTTGGAGGACAAAAACAATTTTTCAAACTCCCTTTCCTGTCTCTATTATGTCCAGGAATCAGTTTTTTATAATATCAGCTAATACTGGATCACATGAGTGATCCAGCTGAAGATGTCAAAAATGACAAGAAAAAAGGCAGGTCTCCATTAGGTCAGGCCTCTTCTTGAAATGATGAGGATCCGAAGCATGTCCCTGTATCATCCGAGGCAGAATATTTCTGTGGATGAGAGTATGGTTGCTACAAAGGCCAGGTTGGGAATCAAAAAATATATGAGACAAACCAACTAAATGAGGGCTCAAGTTTTTTGTACTAGCTGATGTAAATGGGTACACCATAGATTTCAAGCTATACACAGGCAAATCCAAAGTGGCCTCTGGATCTCCTTTGATGTGGTCACATCTCTCATCAAGAAGGACTACGTTGGCTCTGCCTACATCATATACTGTGACAATTTCTACACAAGCCCCCTCCTCTTCCATCACTTGGACCAGCAGGGATTTGGGGCTTGTGGCACCTACAGGCAAGGGAGAGCAGGTGTTCCATCCACCCAAGAAAATGCCCTAACTAAAAAATCACAGAGAGGGTCAATAAGGTGGATTAGAGATGGTGACTTATTATTTATGAAGTGGATGGACACCAGAGAAGTGTCAATCTGCAGCAACATCCACACTGTCTACACCGGTGACACAGTGTTACAATGGCAGAAAGGGGAAGATGGTGCGCGTCGAAGGGTCCCTGTCCCTAGGCCCCTAGCAGTGGCTGACTACAGCCGCTACATGGGAGGAGTGGACACGTCGGACCAGATGCTGGCGACTCACTCAGTCCACCGTAAAACCCGGAGGTGGTACATTACGGTTTTCCCGCATTTCCTGGACATTGCTGTGACCAACAGCTACAATAATTCATAAAGAATTATGTGCCAAACAGCAGCAGAAGCAGCAAAGTCGCCAGGAGTTCCAGGAAGCCTTATTTTCTCTGAAACCTGAATGCCCACCAGCACCCGGCTCCAACCATTTTCTTGTCCCCACAAGCAGCAGGGAAGGACAGTCCAAGGGAAGCATGGCCACCCAGGGAAGGCGAAAGTGCATTCTGTGCAAAAGAAAAACTCCCTGGCAGTGTGAGCAGTGCAGTGTGGGTCTCTGTCTCCAGGTGGGTAGGAACTGCTTCAGGATCTTTCACACAGGCCCAAAAACGCCTGGATATTTGTAATATAAAAAGGCCAATAAATGAAAAACTGAAAGAGCAGGGCTAAAAAACTTTTTTGTATATATTTATTATAGTTCATATTGCAAGTTGATGGTTGTGTTATATTTTGTTCATGTTGAATATCAGTTTCTACTTAATTATAAATCTCAAAAAACAAAGTTCGTTTTTTTTGTTTTGTTTTTTAAACTGTTGTTCCATTGTCATAACAATAAAATAATGTAAAATGTCTGCCAGGTATTGAAAGCTAAGGTTATTCTGAATAAAGGGGCAAAAGCATTCACTTATAGTATGATTTCTGGCCCTTTTACAGCCAAAACTACCAAATAAGTCCAGGCAGCCTAAATGATGCTTGGACAATTTCAACAACCACCAAACAGCTAAAACAGTAGTGATGGGATTTCCGGCTCTTTTTGGAGAACCGGCTCTTTCGGCTCGGCTCACTAAAAAGAGCCGGCTCTTTCGGCTCCCAACTGGCTCTTCGGGTTGTTTTGTTGCTTTAATTAATTAATTGTCAACAACAATGTAAAATTCCGCACAAAAGGAATTACTAATATAAAAAAACGTGGTTTTCTTTATGTATGTTTATATATAAATATTTATGGGGGCCCCTAGAGACAAAAACACGTACAAACTCCAAAGCACGTACAGACTCCAAAACACATTGCTAGTGTTAACTGAACTTCCAAAACAGAGCTACCTAGATCACTTAAATTACACAATTGAAAGCATGTGTCTATTGTTTTTGTATTAATACACAAATACTCATATATATATATATATTCAAATAATTTAAAAAAAGAAATTCATTTACCTGTTACTACCACACATCCAATCAGATTGTTGGTACTTCCTGGCTTGTGTAGCCACTAGGAAACAAAAGTTCAACACTGCCCCTAGCATCCTGGAGCACTTCCGTTGTGTTTTGGAGTTTGTACGTGTTTTGGAGGTTTCACATGCTTTGGAATTTGTACGTGTTTTGGAGGTTTCACGTGTTTTGGAGTTTGTACGTGCTTTGTCTCTAGGGGCCACTGTAAATATAATTTTATTTATTCACTCTACATAAAATGTAATAAATAAATTATAAAATACAAAAAGCAACTATTTACATTTCAACTTTTAACTACTTAAATTTTCAGCTTTTTCCTTTTAAACAAATTTAAAGTGAAACAACACAAAACACTGCAAACCACAACACAATAAAATATAAATTGAAATATGAAAAAAAAGAAAAAGAAAGAACGCCCAGATCTTTAATTAAGGCAAAGGTTGGCATTTAGAAATATTAATATCACACTCAACTGACTGTGTTTTATCTTCCCATTGCACTAATGGGTGGACAGTTCTTAGGTGCCTGTGCATGTCGTTTGTGGAACCGGCTCTATATGATATCCTTTTCTTGCAGACTCTACACTCTGCCTTTGTTTTGTCAATAAGATTGAAATGGTTCCAGACTTTGCTTCTTTTCTTGGTGTCACTTATTTTCTTTACCGTACCTTTCCAATGTGTTGTCTCTTGTTGTTGCTCCTAGCTCTCTTTCTTTCCCTCTCCCTCCAGCTCTTGTTGTGTGCTACTGCTGTTGCGAGTGTAACTACCGCCCCGCCCCCTCAGCTCAGCGCTGAGCAGAGGGGGAGGGGCGCAAACGCAAGGCTCTGTTTCGCGTCTCTGCTCCGCGCAAACACAAGGGTGACTTGCAGCGTGAAGTGAAAAAAAAAAGTGAAAGAGAGGGCAAGAGAAAGAAAAAAAAAAAACCCCACGGCTCCCAATAAGGAGCTGGCTCGCATCGTTCACTTCAAAGACCCGGCTCTAAGAGCCAATTCGTTCGCGACCGACCCATCACTATAAAACAGCAAAGGAGAGCAGTTAAATGGATTCTGCACAAAGACGTAAACACTAATGATGACTGCGAACGAAACGGCTCATAGAGCCAAAAGCACGTACAAACTCCAAAACACGTAAAAACTCCAAAACACGTAAAACTTGTAAAAGAGAAAGTGGTTTTATTTCTATGTTTATATATAAATATATGCGGTGGTCCCTAGAGACAAAGCACGTACAAATTCCAAAGTATGATCAAACTTTTCTTTTTTAAATTATTTAAATATATAATGAGTGCTTGTGTATAAATACACAAACAATACACATATGCTTTCAATTGTGTAATTTAAGTGATCTAGGTAGCTCTGTTTTGGAAGTTCAGTTAACGCTAGAAATGTGTTTTGGGGTTTGTACGTGCTATGGAGTTTGTACGTGCTTTTTGGAGTTTGTACGTGCTTTGTCTCTAGGGGCCACCGCATATATAAACATATATAAACATATATAAATAAAACTCCTTTTTTTTACATTAGTAATTCCTTGTGTGCAGAATTTTATATTATTGTTAATAATAAATTAATTAAAGCAACAAAACAAGCTGAAGAGCCGGTTGGGAGCCGAACGAGCCAGCTCTTTTTAGTGAGCCGAGCCGAAAGAGCCGGTTCTCAGAAAAGTGCCGGAAATCCCATCACTAGTAAACACAAAGTGCGGACCCGACGTATCAGAATCTGTGAGATGTCGGCTTTCTCACCTCACACCGACACGCCGTAGTTCTGACCAAAATTGACTGAACCAGCAGCAAAAGAAGATCCAAAACACATTTCTAGCATTAACTGAACTTCCAAAACAGAGCTACCTAGATCACTTAAATTACACAATTGAAAGCATATGTGTATGCTTGTGTATTTATACACAAGCACTCATATATATTCAAATAATTTTTAAAAAAAAGTTAATTTACCTGTTACTACCACACACCAAATCCGGTCGTTGGTACTTCCTGGCTTGTGTAGCCACTGGGTAACAAAAGCTCAACACTGCGCCTAGCATCCTGGAACACTGTGTTTTGTACGTTTTGGAGTTTGTATGTAAAAAATGGTAAATGTATGTATAGCGCTTTTCTAGTCATTAAGGACCCCAAAGCGCTTTACACTACATTCAGTCATTCACCCATTCACACACTGGCGATAGCAAGCTACATTGTAGCCACAGCTGCCCTGGGGCGCACTGACAGAGGCGAGGCTGCCGGACACAGGCGCCACCGGGCCCTCTGACCACCACCAGTAGGCAAACATGGGGTTAGCATCTTGCCCAAGGATATTTGGCATGCAGCCAGGAGGCAGCCTGGGATCGAACCACCGACCTTCTGATTAGTGGCTGACCTGCTCTGCCACCTGAGCTACAGCCACCCCATGTGCTATGGAGTTTTTACATGTTATGGAGTTTTTACGTGTTTTGAAGTTTGTACGTGCGTTGTCTTTAGGGGCCACCGTAAATATTCTTTTATTTATTCACTCCACATAAAATGTAATAAATAAATCATATAATACAAAAACCAAATATTCACATTTCAACTTTTAACTATTTAAATTTTCAGCTTTTTCCTTTTAAACAAATTTAAAGTGAAACAACACAAAATACTGCAAATCACAACACAATTAAATATAAATTAAAATATGAAAACAAAAAGAAGCTGCACATTCTCTGTCATATGGACCTGCATGAATAAACTTTCTGAAGCCTTTATCATCTGCAACTGAAAATAGTTGTGGATGACTACTATATCTTTCTAATGTGACGTTGTTGTCCCTGGCTCTCTTTCGGTCTCTCTCTGTTCCTGTGCTACTGCCAGTGTAACTACCGCCCCTTCCCCCTCTAGAGATTGACAGACCACAAAAGAACAAATTACACTACACTACTGAAACCTTCTGCTGCTCTTTTTAAAGTTCCCATGTTACCAAACTGTAGAGTGCTCTGAAGATTTAAACAGTTTTAGATCCATTACACTCTGTCTTATGTTGAAATGTCTGTTACGGTGCCAACATGCATTTGACTGTACCAAGCCTCTCCTTTGCAGTGCCCCTGTACTGGCTGCTCCGGACTTCAGCAAGGCCTTCAAGCTGGAAGTGGACGCGAGCGCTACTGGCGCTGGGGCAGTACTGCTACAGGATGGAGTTGATGGCATCAGTCACCTGGTTTCCTACTCAACTATTCCACCATTGAGATGGAAACCCTGGCCATGTTACTTGCTTTGCAGCATTTTGACGTGTACATGGGGTCAACCACCACTCCTGTTATGGTTTATACTGACCATAACCCTCTGGTATTCCTAAAACACATGTACAATCACAACCAAAGACTGATGAAATGGGCGTTGCTTGCTCAGGAGTACAACATGGACATCAGACATGTATGGACAACGTAGCTGATGCATTGTCCAGGACCCAGTGTTAACCTCAATAACAAACTTGGTGACGTGTTAAAAGTGTGTATGTTTTATTTTATGTGATATTTTATGTGGGGGGGGGGTGTTACGGTCGCTGACCTCTAGTGGCTCTCCCTCTGCGAGAGAGTTTTTTTCTCCTTTTCCTGTGTTATAAGTCTGCCTCATGAGCCACAGCTGAGGTGTGTTGCAGCTTGTCAGCCACAGCATATAGGCTGTATCCCAATTCAGGGTCTGCAGCCTTAAAGTACGCAGCCTTAACGGTCCACAAGGGCCGCGTACTCAAAGACAGCTAAGGCCGGAAGTGCGAGGCTTGTGAAATGGGACAGTCTAGCCTCCGTCGCGCTGCCCAGGTTGCCTAGCAACCGTGATACGAACAGCTGGAAACGTTTCATACAGCTTTGTTTGACAGAAATGAAGGAGAAAATCTTTTGTTCATTTGTTTGTTTGTTTCTACATGAGCTTTGATTTAAAAAGTATCTGAGGCTGAGACCACGGGACTGTGAAATCATGATTACTGGGCTTCATTTCTGTACTGAACAGTCATTTTAAGATTAGCTAGTAAATAACAATTACCTAATGTTGTTCATGAGACTAAAGTAATCTCACTTTGGTAATATAAATATAATATGGCCAATATTAAAGTTATTATTTCAATCAGTATTAGTTATTACAGCAGTGAATGAACTCTGTTTCAAGTACTGAGCTTCAAAGATTCAAGCTGAATTTATTTATATTTCCTGTCACCTTAAATCTTCACTTAAAGACAGGTTCCTTTGACACTGTATATATAAATGTATTATATATAAGAGACAAATATTGTTCTTTCAATATGTTGGCATTACTAAATTTCTCTCAGTGCTTACTTTAAATATCCATGAAATCATCACATTCTCTGTAAGATTAAGGTCAGCTATTGAACGGCGTATATTTTAAAGTAAAGACTTTAAAACCAAGTTAGTACAAACATCGCTAATGTCACATAACTTTGCCGACATGTGGCCGACAGTAATGTTTTAATGTTCTTCATTATTAAACATTTGCACATAAATAAGTGACATAATATTCAGTACTTACTTTTAAAAGTTTGCTCTTCGGGTGCCCCTCATCCGCCGTTTTTTTTCGGCAAAATTATCCACACCCACCGCCGCGCTATGTATTCTGGGATATGTTGGGCCACGAAGTCTACACCGCCACATCCTTAAAATTCAGGGAAATGAAGGACGCATTTGAGGGCCGCATTTCGAGCAGCCTTTGAATTGGGACAGCCTTCGTCGCGTCGCTGTGACGTAATCGGGCTTAAAATGCGGCCTTTAAGGCCTATTTTCCAGTGCTTTGTTTTCTTTTTCACTTTGTGTTACTCTCCACCCCAGTTAACACTTCGTTTTTAAGTGGGGCGTAACAATCTCAAAGGACAGCATTACACTTTTGATATTAACAGTAACTCTGGGCCTCTGTGGAGTGTGCAGCTGATCTCATCACTGTCTAAAAATGGATAACAAAAACTAAGGAGTGCTGAATCATTCAAAAATACAGACTATTAGAGTAACAGGTGTGTAGCATTGCTAACTAGCTAGCAACAAGCCTCAAACACAGTGCATATGCTAACAGCTAATCTAGCAAACAAATTAACAACAGAGTGATTTTAGATGTTGTAGAACTATAAGATAATAAGCTGTGTCTTTTTTTATAATAGTGACGTGGTTGTATTTACCTTAATTGAACGAGTCGTCAGTCGCGGTAAACCCATCAGCAGATAAAGTGGAGGAGCCAGGCTACGGAAAAAGTGTAGGGGGGCGTGTTTGCGGTCACGTCCAGCAGGTGTGTGGGCGGGAGCGTGACACAGTCGCTCCACCTCAAGTCACTACTGCGCAGACTCTGGCTCCAAAAATGCAAGATGGCATGTACAATGGGAGAAGGTGCTGTCACGTCGTCCATGTTTTCTACAGTCACTGGATTCGATCCCTGGCTCCTCCAGTTTGCATTTCAAGAGTGTAAATGTGTATGAATGTAGTTAGGAAGCACTTAGTTTAGAGAGATTGGGTGAATGTGGCATTTTGTATAGAGAGAGTAGAAAAAAGTGCTATATAAGAATCAGTCCATTCACTGTCTGAAAAGAGTTTCGTCATGTTACTTTTGCACTATTAGTGGGCAGCACAAGGCCAGTTTGTCTGCAACTGGCCTTG
This sequence comes from Perissodus microlepis, assembly GCF_051167445.1. Taxonomy (NCBI): domain Eukaryota; kingdom Metazoa; phylum Chordata; class Actinopteri; order Cichliformes; family Cichlidae; genus Perissodus; species Perissodus microlepis. The sequence continues at coordinate 16,723,168 of NC_140474.1, forward strand.
TGCTGCCCCATGTGTGGGCCACCTCTGGCAAACCAGATATGGGCCACCAAAGGGCCGTCATTCCTTGTGGTATGCGGGCCAAGTGTGAGCACATTGTGTGGGCCATATACGTGCCATACCGGTTTTGCTATGTGGGAATGAGGGGAATTTCAGTTTTATTCTCATTACGCTTAAGGAAATTAGAGCTGAACCAGGATTTTAATTTGGATGAGCATTCTGCAAGAGAATAAGGTGGGAGGGAGGAATCAGGCCTGAAATATAACTGGGTGTCATTGGCAAAACAGTGAAAATGAAGATCAGATTTATGGAAAATGCTACCAAGAGGGAGGATGAAAATTATGAAGAGAAGAGGGCCTAAGACTGAGTAGCCTGTTGGTAGTCCCACAAACTCGTTTTAAGACCAGAGGTGATAGATCTTTTAGAGCGGTGGCCCCCAGGTTGTTGAATGCTCTCCCTCCCTCCATCATTACGTTGCCTTGATTGTGTTTATTCTTTTAAAAAGCAGCTTAAGACTCATTTATTTAGATTGGCTTTTAATTAGATTTGTGCTGTATGTTTGATTATTAATGTATTTTATGTATTTCTGTTTTATATTACTGTGAAGCACTTTGTGGTTTTTATCCTGTGAAAAGTGCTATATAAATAAATTGATTTGATTTGATTTGATTCTTTGTTTATTCATCTGTAGGCTAGGACAGTGACATGTCTGCTATCTTGCTGCTGCTACATCTGCTACCACCATCTGCACAAGGGCGAAAGAGAAAAGATGTCTGCCTGTCAAGCTGTCAATAACCTCATCAAATTCCTATAGGTATGCTGTTTAAAATATACGTTCCATCACCTCCATTGTTATGTAGTGATCTAAAGATCACAGTGATGTGATCTAATCTACTGTCAGAGGATAGTCACTAAATACTGTTCTTTAATGTGTTGTGGTAGGCTGGAACCAGCATTTAGACAACATCACCTGAAGCAGTCAGCCCTACCTTCTTGCTAGGGACCCACAAGAAACACCATTCATGCCTTCTTCATTGTGATTGAAAAGCATACACTTCCATGTAAAGTGACAGGTTCAGTAGGAGCCCTTGACGAACTCTTTAAGGCCCATTATATCTTTTGTATATCATTTTGAGTCCAAAACAAAACGTCCACAAAAGGCACAGGAGCACAGAACAGTCCCAAACAGGATAGGTGTCAAGACCCAAAACCACATAGATCTGGAGGCCGTGGCACAACATTTCAGGAGGCCGACAGAGCAGGTCCGGAGGCCGGCCGCGAAGCCAGTGGTGGCGACGAACCCATTCAGGGGACCGCCCTCGACGGCGATGACATCCAGCTGGTGGCCTGGAAAGTGGCCGGCAAAGGCGAGGTGGCTGCATCAGATGGCACTGTAGCAACTGTGGGACCAGACGAGGCGGGACCAGATGGCAGCGTGGCAGCTGCGGAACCAGACGCTGCAGGCGACAATGTGGTAGTTGTAGATGGTGGAGCGGGTGGTGGCTGAACAGACTCCCCAGAGCCGTCAGCGGACACGAGGATGTGCTTGCTGGGTCCTCCAGGACCCCCAGCTGACGAGGCGTGATGCTGGCTGGGTGCCCCTGAACCCCTAGCAGACGTGGATTGATGCTGGCCGGGCTCTCCAGAACCCCCAGCTGACGTGGCTTGATGCTGGCCGGGCTCCTCAGAACCTCCAGCTAACTCGACATGATGCTGAAACAGTTCTCCTGAACTGCCAGCGGAGACATGCAGCGGAATGGGAGCTGCGAAGTGCTGGATAGGCACTATAGGTAGCTGAATTGATGTTTGCACTAATTGCTGAGCTACCGGCTGGGCAGTTGACTGAAACAGAAGTTGTAGTGGTGGTCATGATGATGGTTGTGCTGGTGGTACTGATGGTTGTTGAACTTGCAACGGAGCTAGTAACCGACTCTCAGCAACTCTTTTCCGGGTAACAGGGATGGGTACTGTGCCTGGCCGAACACCAGCCATCCCCACCTGAAGAACAGATACAGGTGCAGGGATGAGCTGTGTTCTGGCTGCCTTTACCCTCGGAGTCAGTGTGGGTGCAGGAGCTAGCTGGACCTCCGCTGCTCCCACCCGAGGAACTGAAACGGGTGCAGGAGTCAGCAGGGTCGTAGTTGCCCTCACCTGGGGAACCAGAACAGGCACAGGCAACGACGGAGTGCCTGCCATCCCCACCCGAGGAGCAAGTATGGGTGCAGGGATGAATGTGTAACAATGGGAATTGCATTTACCCGTGTGTTCCGCCCGGAGTCTTGAGAGTGCAACACCGGAAGGTGAGAAGTAGAGACTCATGACTGTTTATTAAGAGTTTAATAAAAGTTTACCTCGGAGGAGGGAAAGTTCAACCGAGCATCTTGTGGAGTTTATAGAGAAAACAAGAGAAAACATGGTGGCAGCAGGGTCTAGAGTGATCCACACTGCGCTTTGATGACAACAGATTGAGCGGACGGTATCGACGCGTCCAGCTAGGCTAGTTAGCCTCGGAGGTGCTAACGGCTCAGGACAGCAGGTGAGACGCTGACGAGAAGAGCGGAGCAGCAAGGACCAGCTGGACCTCAGCCACCCCCACCCACGGAGCTGGTACAGGTGCAAGGGAAAGCTGGGCCCGAGCTGCCCTGGGAACCGGAACTGGAGGTGGAGAGCAGAGCAGAGGAGCCGTAACAGTCACGGGGAAAACCAGATTTTATGACTTTCCCCTGCCAGCAAATAAAGCTGAGTTTTTTGTGTTTAAACCTCATGCCTGAGTGCCTGCATTTTGGGTCCAACTCCTGCCTGCCACACAGCGACTCATGACACAGATAGTCTTTTGAACAGCATTTTTAATGTCCTGAGTGAGATTATGATTGTCCAAGTCATAAAATTCCATAACAGATTCACACATGTAATCTACATCTGAAAGCTCACTATTAATTAGTACTACCGAAGCCATCCTTGTACTATTAACTGATCCAAAAACAGGTGCCTTGGGATCAACATAACTTGGCTGAGAAGTGAAAACAGAAACTTTTTTCAGAATTACATCCAGAACCCCTATGGTCAATGGTAAAATGGCCTGTATTTGTATAGTGCTTTTACTAGTCCCCCCTAGGGACCCCAAAGCGCTTTACACACCCAGTCATCCACCCATTCACACACTGGTGGAGGCAAGCTACAGTTGTAGCCACAGCTGCCCTGGGGCAGCGAGGCTGCCATATCGCGCCATCGGCCCTTCTGGCCAACACCAGTAGGCGGTAGGTGAAGCGTCTTGCCCAAGGACACAACGACCGAGACTGTCCGAGCCGGGGCTCGAACCAGCAACCTTCCGATTACAAGGCGAACTCCCAACTCTTGAAGAGTAGGGTTACAGAAGTTTTGTGTTCTGTAACTAAGAGTAGGGTTACAGAAGTTTTGTGTTCTGTAACTAAGAGTAGAGTTAAAGAAGTTTTGTGTTCTGTAACTAAGAGTAGGGTTAAAGAAGTTTTGTGTTCTGTAACTAAGAGTAGGGTTAAAGAAGTTTTGTGTTCTGTAACTAAGAGTAGGGTTAAAGAAGTTTTGTGTTCTGTAACCCTACTCTTAGTTACAGAACACAAAACTTCTTTCAACTCTTATGAAATAAGGTCATCTGACTCCTGAATTATCTCAAACTTGGAAGAAACAAAAAATGGATCATTAGAATACTCAGAGTCCCAAAAAGCAACCTCAGAGTCAGCCATCTTAGGATCATGAGTTTCTATCCTTACAGACTCGGAGTTAACAGTCTTGAGTCTTGATTCACTGGCTCTGAGCTTAATAATCCCAGCATGGAAGAAGCCGGGTGAAAACTGTTCTGTTCACTCACCACGTCCAGCTGTTCAGAGCAGGACCTGGACACGATTGCGGTGAGGGACAGCAACGACGAGAATGCCGCTTTCTCTTAGAAATAGGACTGGCAGAGAAAACGGAGGGTGTTGGAGCAACGGTGACTGGCCCCTCACCCTCCGACCGGGTGGTTGGAACCAGACGTGAGGGAGGAAGGAGTCCGATGCTGCGACTGCAGCTGCTGCAGCAGGGCTGTAGAAAGCTCCGTACGCTGCGGAGGCGTGAGAGGGCTTGCTTGCTGTGACTGAGGCGGTGTGGATGAGGAGATGAGGGTGAATTGGGCCAGCTCCCGGCCTTTGACTGCCTCCTTAGCCTGGGTCAGTGAATGGCTGAACTCCAAGGCTATAGAGAGCTGGCGCAGGTGAGGTATTCGTGCTGGAAAGCCAAATCTTAAAGCATAGTCATTAAAGATTTTGTCTGCAGCAATTTTACCTGATTTGGAAGTTGTGGCATATGCTTGGGCGAAGCGTGTGAAATGGTCAATGACTGCAAGAATGTATTCATAACCCCCCTTGCACTTGTCAAGGTGCAGGAAATCAATTGAGACAAGTTCAAATGGTTGAGTAGTGACAATATTAGTCAGTGGTGCTCTGCTCTCATGACACGGCGTCTTCTGTTTTATGTAAACACAACTTCTGGTCACATAATCCTCTACTTCCCGCTGCATATAGGGCCAGTAAAACCGGTCCCGTATCAGTGACAATGTTCTCTCTACACCTTGATGGCCCATTTCATCATGTAGCTCCTTTACTACAGTACTTTTGTGCATTTCTGGTAGGACCAACTGTTTGCTGTCTGAACGTGATGGTTTTTCCTGTGTTAGTTTACACTGAATTACAGGTCCAATAGTTGGATCACTTCTCTGGTCCTGTTTGATCTGGCCTTTTGTCAGTGGAATGATGGAAACATCTGTGACCATGGCTGAACACCTGACTGAAACACCCATGGACCATGACACATTGGAGTCATCCTGCCTTTCCACTGCCTGTGTGGTTACTCCAATTACCAGTGTTGGGACTAACGCGTTATTAAGTAACGTGTTACAGTAACTACGTCATTATTGTGGTAACGAGCACAGTAACTAGCTATTATGCCAAAATCAGGAACGCTTTAATCGTTACTGGGATTTAGATAGGGTCGTTATTTGTTACTTCGTGTGGTGGCTATCGCGGAGCTTCCACAGATTCAGTAACATTAGCAAGTGGTGGAGGCTAGCAGGTGGATGAGAGAAAGGGAAGGCAAGAGGAGAGACCCGAAGCGGCCGCCGGTCCGAGTGTCAGGTGAACTGAACTTCAGGTAAGAAGTTATGACCTGCAGTCTATCTGGGTCAGATATAAACCAAGTTTAGTTTATTTTCATTATGCTGACTTTTCGTACTGCCCACTAGCTAGCATGACGGAGTTTATATACAGCTGGGAGGGTGCTATGATGTTGCTGATGTTGAACTTTATTTTGTTCATAAGGTAAATTCTTAGAGTTGCCAACCGTCCCATAAAAACAGAATCGTCTCGTATTCAGAGAAAATATTACGGGTTTCGTATTGAGGTGAAAAGGAACACAGTATGTCCCGGACTTCAGCTACAATGAAAAAGACACAAAGCTGGAATTATTCTGTCTTTACGCTGCAGCTGCCTCTTCTCCTCTCATTCTCTCCCCCTCCCTCTCCCGTTTCTACTTCAATCACGAAACTGATCAATGATCAGCTGATCGGCTTTTCTCTCTTGTTTGTTTATCGCACACTTCGCGCCAGAAAGAAGAAACCAGTGGAGGTCGCGCTAAACAACAGCAGCACGTTTAAGCTTGATCAGCTGTTGTTAGAATTTATTTAATATTCATTTCTAGTATCAGCTGATGTTTGCTGGAGCCACAGCTGTAAAAGCTGCTGGTCATGATGTCGGTTTGGTTATTTGGTGAGAGGGAAACATGAAGATGAAACCAGGAGATGTCCTTACTGAATCATCAGAGCTGAACAGGTGATGGAGAAACAGGTTTACCTTTTAGGTGACATGAATGAGTTGAAGGGAAGTTATGAACTGTTTCTGAGTGACAAATAACACCAGGATCTTCTTCTATGTAGCTGACAGCTGCCAGTAACTGTGCAGGGGTGGGTCTAGCAAAGTTTTGCCAGGAGCCAGGTAGGGCATTAACAGGGAAAGGGGGGCACAAAGACATACTTTTCTTTATTATTCTCATTTAAAATGTCTAGCTTTTAATAAATAATTGTCTGAATCTTACAACAAATGTTTTCATCTGATGTAAAATGTATATCTTTGCCCATGAACCCCTGGTGGTATGCTTTACCCTGGTCCAGTAGAGAAAAGAGAGTGCTGCCACCTAAGTTGTCCATGATGTCTTGTACTCTGGGAATGGGGTGGCGGTCTGGGTGATTCTGCCTATTCAGCTCTCGGTAGTCAATACACAAGCGCAGTGTACCGTCTTTTTTTTCTCACACAGACTACCGGAGAGGAGTAAGATGAGTTTTATTTTTCCACCCACCCCTGAGCTATTAGGTCCTGTAGGTAGTTTTTCATTTCCTGATACAAGGGTTTTGGTACAGAGAGATAAGTCCGTGTGACTGGCTCATTATCTTTCAATGAAATGTTCATTTGCAAGTTTTCAACACAGCCTATCTCATTATCAGATTTAGAGAATGATTCTGATTCTTCTCTTAACATTTGACTAACAGCTTGTCTCTGGTGGTCATTCACATGAGTCAAATCGACAGGTGGGTCCCATTGTTCACTTTTAGGTGTGTTCTCACCTGAGCTCTTAGCCTGGATGGGACGGACTGATGCAGTAGGGAGACAGACAGTTTTGAATACATTAGCAGGATATATTGATGCAACAGACTGCACAGTTCCAATAACATTCCTACTTGGCAGTGTGATGTCATGGCTATGGGATTTTGTACACTAATGACAATTTTTGTGTCATACCAGTCTTTACTAAAACAAGGGTATCACAGAACTCGAGTCCTTCAGGCCACTGTGGGTTCTCACAAGGCTCGAAGATGAGGGTTCTATCTTCTTTGAAAGGTGGGACTTGCACTCGACACTCGATTTGGATGGAGCTGTGTTTAGGCACTTCAACTCTCTCATTTGTTATTCTTACGCTGTGCTCACATGGCTGTCCCACTATCACTGCATTAACAAAAGCTCTTGCCCTACTCTTTCTGAGGTGAGGAAAAGCTACTTTTACTGTTTTCATGAGTTTCTCTATATTCTTATTGTTTGTCTGATCCTGTACTCTGTTTGCAACTAGGTGTGAAATCACATTGAAGCCAATTATTGTCAGTGTTGGGAAGGTTACTTTTAAAATGTATTCCACTACAGATTACAGAATACATGCCCCAAAATGTATTTTGTAACGTATTCCGTTACGTTACTCAATGACCGTAACATATTCTGAATACTTTGGATTACCTATTATATTATCGTGCTTTTTATAACTACATGAATGTACTATTGCTGTATGAATTATTACTTTTACTGAAGGTTACTCGCCATACCAATACCGACTAGATTTTTAAATCTTAATATAAAATGAGTAACAGTAGGGTGGACACTAGGTAAGGCTGCACTTTTTGCACTCTGGTGGCCCAGATCTGGTTTGCCAAAGGTGGCCCACACATTGGCCAGCACAAGGCCAGTTGCAGACACACTGGTGGTCCTTTGCTGGCCCATGTGTGGATTACCTCTGGAAAACCTGGTCAGAGCAACCAAAGGGCTGTCATTCTTTGCGGTATGTGGGCCATGTGTAAGTTGTGTGCAGCCACGGGCCAGTTGCAGACACACTGCTAGCCCAGAACAGTTTCAGCTCTGGCCCCAGATGTCAGCCTAATGTGTATCTTAATTAAGCCATGTAATAACAAAATGTGCATAATAGTGCAAAAGGAACATGACAAAACTCTGTTCAGCCAGTGAATGGACTGATTCTTATATAGCGTTTTTCAATTCTCCCACATTACTCAAAGTGCTTTATACAACATTTACCACACACTTTCCCTTAACTGGGTGCTTCCTAACTACAGTCATACACATTCACGCAATGCAGATTGGAGGAGCCAAGGATCAAACCACTAACCTTCCGATCAATACGTGACTTGCTCTACCACCTGAGCTACAGCCACCCACTGGCAAAGCTGAGTAAACCCTCACTAGATTTTGGATAAAGTGTACACTCACAAACCTGTCAAACCTGCATTTGAAACGTTGGCTACCAGAGCAGTATAGTATTGCAACATGGCATTTGTTGCAATGACACATCTGCTTACCTGTATCTTTTGCTCGTTTCTCCTCCTCTTCTTGAATCATAAATACATAATGGGCTTGGATGTACAACATTATACATGAAATATGCTCTATTTGGAAGTGCCCCCCACCCCCACCCCTTTGACAGGTTGTGTGTGAGACTTCATCATCAAACTGTAAATTATAAATTTTAAATTGTCATTGATACCTTTACCCCTAGTCCTAAAGTGTATATTTATTTTCTTACTCTTCTTATATATATTGTTTGTTTACTTGCACTGCTGTAACTGGAGCGTCATCGTCTCGTCTCTCCATGTACTGGACTGTATGTAGTAGAGATGACAATAAGGTTTACTTTGACTTCAGCAGCAAGTAGGCTCACCGAGGGCTCTCGCGCTCACTTTTCATGTATAGAATTTCGAAAAAACATCGGTGCAAATTATAAGTCTGTATCATAATGTCTGGTGTTTTCGTGTTTGTTGGTTTGTTTTTATTTTGTTTTATTTTGCGAGTTGGTTATTAGATGCTGCTCCAGCCAGCCAGAGAAGTCCCCACCGCCCCGTCCTCTCCTCCCTGTGCCGCAAGCAGCAGGCGCACCTCACAAACGGAGGGCGCCCTTACTCCCAGCAAATGGGCGATATAAAACCAATCGGTGCCTATGCCATTCCCAATATGCGCTGGCATGACGTCGGAGCAGCATAAGAGCAAGCAAATTTTAAATTTTTTGTCTGTGATGCCACGCCTCACCACGATGCCGCCCCAGGCAACTGCCCATGTCGCCCGTATCAAAAACCGCTACTGGCCCAAAGCATGCGCACCACAAAGCGCCATACTCGGGTCCACCAATAGGTGGCGACAACACAACATAGGAACCGGCTTAAACATCCACATTTGAAAATTACAATCACCTTATAAACACATTCCAATGCGACAGCTACAGTCAAATTGTGAATGTTTTTATGTTGTTGAAAAATATACTTTATTATTTATTCTCTGTGAGAATGCCTTACTGTGAAAATTTATTATTTTATGTTGTTTGTACAGTGCTCACGGCATCTTTGGTGGCACATGTGTCCAATAAATGCCAGCAAAAATCAAGAACGCCTTGTGTCCGTTTTTCAACTTGGAGGGAGTTACACTGTCTTTCCGCTACATCAGCTAATAAAATAATTTAAAAAATGAATTCATAAATGAATTTACAAATACATATTTTATTGCACAATTTACTATTTAAGCAGATAATTTTTTAGTTTAATGTGTGTGACTCGTTTGGTCCTCCATATGCCAGCTCCTCCAGGTAGGTCCTTATGCTTGCTGTAGCTACGCCCCTCAGCCACGCGCTCCCGTCAGGACCCGTTACAGTGTGTTTTGTCAAGTCATCATGAGATCAGCGTAAACTGACTGCTATTTGTTAGACAACTATTTGCTGTGAGACCAGCAGTAACCCTAACAGTATATCAAATATAAATGTGCCAACGTTTAAAATACACATTGATTTACAGGTTTGTCGTCTGTATGCGAATTAACTCAGTTTATGCTACTCTGAGTTGTATTGTGTTTCACGCAAACTCATTCAAGCTAAATCATTTACACTGCAAATAATAGCGATATGTAATTTTATGACAGTACATTCTTTGAACACGTTTTGTATACAGCTACATCACTTTGCTTACATCACCTGTGCTCACCTGCAAAACACCGAAACATAACCATGTCAGTTCAACGGGAATGCGCAAGCAGGCCGTCCTTGCACCAAACAACACAGGGCCCCCCCCGAAGCTCCCCCACCCCTTTCCTGCGTAAACTTTGCTTCTGGGTCTCATACCTAACGCTAAAACATAATAGTTGGATTGCCCGTGAACATAATGTATGTCAAGAATAAAAAAGTGAAGATGTAAATAAACACTAACAATATCTATTAGAAATACATTCTTCTGTCTCCGACCATTCTGAGTCACACACAATCAAGCACAGTATGACATGTCAGACCGAATGTTTCCTAAATCGTGTTAAGAGATGATTCTCCCATACAACCTCTTTTTAAAAGAGCCTGCCACCAAAGAAAATTTGCTTCAATAAAAATTGGCTTTAGTAGACTACATCGAAGGAAAACCAGACAAACGAGTTCAGCCTACAACATGAAGTACCCTAGATCAAAACGGAAAGCACAAAAAACCCACAGTGTCATGCAAGTGATCTTCTGCCAAGAATTTTCATGTATTTAAATGGTAGTAAATGTATGCTTATAGTCTGTCAAACATATCTCATCACAATTCTATAAATACATTTTAAGATGCCAAAAAGGACACTGGATTGCTCATAATGAGGAACACATAGGTACAATGACGAGTCATAAATATACTTGCAAAACGGGCAATTCCTTTATTTTATATATAACCCTTCAATACTCATGAACCCATTAACCATATGCTATCTACCAACATAAATAAATATTTTGTATATTTAGACATTAAAAAAAAGGGAAAAGAAAAAACAGAAATCTCCTTTGTTCCCGATTGTGAGACGAGGGATCTGTCAACAACGATTGCTTAATGTGGCTCACCACCTGCACAGACAGGTAAATGAGTTTTTTTGCCAACCTACAAAACTTTCTACCTGATATTCTGGAGATAATAATTCGACGAGTTACCGGTTAAACTGATGCTTGGAAGTAAACGGAAGCGTCATCTCCAAGATGGAGCTAAACGCTGCAAAGTAAGTCAGGAGTCATGAAGCAGGTGAGTCGAGAGAACATAAAACACACATGTACACACACACACACACACACACACGAAGATTTGAGCTTGGAGTGTATGTTCGACATGATTTATTAGTGAGTTTTTACAACATAAGTCAAGCCTAATGAGTCAGCGGTAAAATCATCTACTGGACGAGTGGCCTGGGATGGAGTCGAATTCACGTCCTTGATGATCTTTTTGTTTTCCTGTCCCATGCTATCACTCCAGCTGGATTAAATGGAATGAAGGACCTTTAGTTTTAACGTTTTTTTCTGTCTTTTTCTCGTTTTTCTTTTTCTTTTTTCTTTTTACTTTCTAAATTGATTCAGCAATATTTTCCTCGGGGATTGGAGTATGTACGGTATGTAAGTTAAAATAAGAATCCTATTATCAGAAGGACCGCATGTAGGGCGCAGCGCTCCCCATGACAAACAGATGGGAACTAGCAGCATTTGGGTAGCTCTCGTCAGCATACGACGATCGTTAACATGTCACACATGTAGACAATATGGTTCAGCCCACCTGAACCATATTGTCTACATGTGTGACATGTTAACGATGTCTTTCAAAGACGATCACTTTTCAAACAGCCTGTCGTCACTTCTAAGAAGATTTCATCATCTAAAACATGTATCAAGCTGAATGAAAAACTGAATTTTCACAAACTAACTCCCATGGATGACTTGGGAACTGCATCGAAGTAAAATGCTGCAGTAACAGACAGAGATAAAAGTGTTCACCATCAGATCTGGACTATCTAAAAATTGAACCCACCAACAGGACAGGAAAGCCAGGTTCCCCTAATAAATCTTCATCTCAGTGGGATCTATTTCAGGTATAGAAATCAGTGCACACCTGAGTGCGGTGTGTTTAAAATTGGAATCTATATTGTCTAGAGCAGCTGCATACTTTAACAACTGCATGTTACAAGTCTTCTATTGCTGCGGAGCTTCTTGGTTTGCATACCATGTAATCAAGCGCTCTGGTTGTGTGCGCCCGCTACCTTGACCCTCTGGTTATAAATGACATATTTTTAGGCGTTATTACGTGGGAGGTGGGGCTAATTAGACTATTTAGCCGCATATGTTTGCCTCTCAGACTCAATGGGAGACACATTCTCCTAAAAGGATTACAGATGTACCTGCTTCAGACTCTCGGGTTTGGTAGGATTTCGTACCTTTGCTGAAATAGATATATTTGAGTATTTTTTAAGGCTGTATAATGATGGTTCTCCACCTGTTCTTTTAGCTTGGCTGATTTTTGGATTCTCTACTGATTGTGGTAAGTGATATTGATTTATTTATTAGTTCTTTTTGAGTTGTGAGGATCCGTGTATAGGGCCACTGGCTTGACACAACTGATAAGGTTCCGACTGCTGGTGCGCTGTTTGTGGAAGCTTTGAGAGAGAGAGAGGAGAGAGAGAGACCGTGCGTCATAGGTAATAATGCTTGGAGGCAAGGTATTTTTTTCTCCACTTCCCACTGCCAGTATTATAAATAATAATAGCATATATATATATATATATATATAGATAGATAGATAGATAGATAGATAGATAGATAGATAGATAGATAGATAGATAGATAGATAGATAGATATGACAGGCAGAAAAGGGAGGGGGTAATAAAGGGATAGCGTAAAAAGAAATGCACAATGTATCACCAACTGCCTCACCGCTATTAACAAACAAACATGCAACACCTGGAACACAAACATATCCACAGGTATATAAATCAGCTAACTTCTTGTGGTGTGTGTGTTGTTGTTTTGGGGGGGTTTTCCCATCTTTTTTCATCTTCTAGTAATTTACTGTGGCGTTGTGGGAAAAAGAATGGGAAAGGTGATAGCATCAGATGCGTGACGTCCGGGCGTGGGCGGCAGACTGATTCTTCCATTTGAAGACACCCGTCAGACTGTAGAATCATATATATCTTGTATAGTTAACGAGTGGTATGGGGAATAGTATTGGAGCAAAAGGATTTGTTTGTGCTTCCCAAACATTTAGATCTGTGTGGTCAGTTGTGTGTGCGTTATCAACTCGGTGTGTGTTTTGCAAGAATATTTACGGAACTTCATAAATAGTTCAAAAGGTGCATAGGCATCTGCAAATATGAATTAAGAACCTCTCGTGCATGCAGACCTTTAAATGTAAATTCAAACTTGAGGGCGTATTATGAGTAAATGCCCGGGACAAATCTATAAACGCCTCCAGAGATGTTCAAATTCTTCGATTAAATCACTGAAAATAGAGACAACTGTTTTACCGTCAGTCTTTTTTTTAAACCTGTGGTTCTTTACATGTCTACCGTAGACAATCAAGATTCCTAATGCTATTCAATTTTAGTCCAAGTTTTTAGTAACTCATCATTTTCAATTTGTGCTTGTTGGCAGTTTCTGCCGCAGGAGCAAATGCAGCCGCCAGAAACGACTGTGGGTGAGTCACTGTTTCTTCACTCGCTTTGTGTATGTGTTCTTTAATTTCTGGCCGCTGATCAAAGGTCAAGCGTTTGGTTATAGACTACAGAGAACTCATTGTATTGATACGGCTCCTCCCAATTTTAGAGTTTGAACAATTGTGTTGATTACAGTCGAGGCAGAGTGGTTATGCGGCTGTCCAGATTATGTTGTTTGCGAGGGCGGCGGCAAAGATGAGTGCAGTGCCGGGGCCGGTGAAGAGGAATTCCGCAGTAAGTTGAATGAAATGGAACAGCGTGTCCCCAGGGGGCTGCGACTGGTGACTGGATCAGACTTCAGTCGACATGTGTGAAGGGAACCTAGGTGATAAGGAAGTGTTGGGTAGGTGTAATGATAAGGAGAGAAAAGAAGTTGGTTTTGGATTCTGAACACATTTGACTGCGTGAGTGTGTGTGTGTGGGGGGGGGGGACGAATACAGATGCATGTTACAAGTCTTCTATTGCTGCGGAGCTTCTTGGTTTGCAAACCATGTAATCAAGCGCTCTGGTTGTGTGCGCCGCGCCTCTCAGACTCAATGGGAGACACATTCTCCTAAAAGGATTACAGATGTACCTGCTTCAGACTCTCGGGTTTGGTAGGCTGGGACTGGTGACTGGATCAGACTTCAGTCGACATGTGTGAAGGGAACCTAGGTGATAAGGAAGTGTTGGGTAGGTGTGATGATAAGGAGAGAAAAGAAGTTGGTTTTGGATTCTTAACACATTTGACTGCGTGAGTGTGTGTGTGGGGGGGGACGAATACAGATGCATGTTACAAGTCTTCTATTGCTGCGGAGCTTCTTGGTTTGCATACCATGTAATCAAGCGGCGTTCTTATGGTACGCGGCGGGTTATGGCTGAAATCCAGTGCAATGACGGTCCCGCGGTAATAGACGTTCCAGCCCTGTATTCCAGCCCTAAACCTAACCTTATCCCTAGCCCTAAAGATAACCGTTTTCCTGATGTTAACCAGGACTTTAATGATGTTAAATAGCGTGTTTCTAAGCGATTTGAAGAAAAAGAGCGAACATGTGTAGATTGAGTCCATACGGTTCTCATATTTCCTCATTTTCCGAGGTCGTCATTTAGGAACGTGGTGGGTAGCCGAAAACGTAATATGTTGACGATTTGTCGCCTAGCGTAAAATGTTACGCTTTGGGAGTGAGAACGTGTTGCAGGTGCAGTCTGAAAGTGAATGGGAGACTTCAAGACTTTGCCTCGCCTCTGTCAGTGCGCCCCAGGGCAGCTGTGGCTACAACGTAGCTTGCCATTGCCAGTGTGTGAATGTGTGTGTGAATGGGTGAATGACTGAATGTAGTGTAAAGGCTTTGGGGTCCTTAGGGACTGAGTAAAGCGCTATACAAATGCAGGCCATTTACCAAGGTGGTGTCAGGTCAAACTAGATGGTGGTCTGCAGGATGATTTAAGAAATCAAAGATATGAAGCAAGAAAAGGCAGAGGCAAGGGTCACATGGTGAAACTGAAAACAGAAGAACATAGAGTTCTCGGAGGATAAAGTACATCAAAGTATTTAAAGGGAGAGGTTGTCAAAGAAAAAGTGTGATATTCAGGGAGATGAATGTCAACAGGCTGTGAGGAGAGGGGTTGAGGACACACATGCAGACACATAGATGCGAGAGTGAGGTTTAACAGTAGGCAAGCCGTTTATTAATACCTGAACATAAAGAAAGCAAGAGGCAAAATGGGAACTCAGGTTTAACTAACATAAACTGGGTGAACTAACTCAAAACACTGAACAGCAAACCTGGAGATGGACACAGAAACATGGAGAGAGAGAGGGAGCAAGAGAGAAAAGAGAGAGGGCAAGATACAAGATGGACTGGGGAAAACATACATGGAGACACATGACAGACAACACAAGGAGGGGAACATTGGAACAGAAAACGGAGATGTAACACAAGGACATGACTGGGGAACGTGCGTAAACTCAAAGACATTAGGAAAACTAAAACTCAAACCCAAATCATCTTAATAAAGCAAAGAGTCAAAAATTGCCAACATAAAGTCAAAAACCTGGGTCACGGACCCAGGACCATAGCAATTACGATAGTAGATGGGAGTATTGAGCTAGGTGTAGACCAAAGAGAGAGGTGACAAAAGCAGAGGACAAGGCTTATAGTGAGCTATATGTTAAGTTGCACATTAAGAAAGGAGAAAAGAACTTATATTGATTTGCTAGACAGAGACTTTTGACCTGGAAAAATCTGTAACAAGTTTGTGTGACTAAGGCTAGAGATAGAAATGTACAATGAGTAAAGAGAGTCTGCTGTGAGTATTCTGAAAAGCTCATGAGAGTCAAAAGTGGAAGGATGGAGGAGTGTTGAATCAGGAAGTGCAGGACATGAAAAACACACACCACTGGGTTTTTGAACAGTTTTCACTCAAAGTCTGTCATCACTGTGAGTGCTGCTATAAAGTCAACTAAATAAAGTAAAAGGTATAACATTTATTTTAAAGCATATCCAGGCACTTTGAATTACTGACACTGTAGGTATGAAAGGTGCTGCGCTGCAGTGGTTTGATCCATATCGTTTCCCTTCGGCAGTGTCATTAGAAGGCATAGCATACATTTTCACTGCTTTGCAGATGATACCCAACTTTGTCTATCCATGAAGCCAGATAACACACACCAATTACTTAAACTGCAGGAATGTCTTGAAGAGATAAAGACATGACTTCTAAATTCAGATAAAACTGACATTATTGTACTTGACCCCAAAAATCTTAGGCTACGTTCACACTGCAGGCGAAAGCGCATCAAATCCGATTTTTTTTTACCCTATGCGACCCATATCCGATCATGGTATGACAGTGTGAACGGCACAAATCCGATATTTTCAAATCCGATCTGGGTCACTTTCGTATGTGGTACTGAATCCGATACATATCCGATGTTTCATAAAGCGACTGCTGTTTGAATGGTCAAGTAGCATTAAATCCGTCTTTTACGTCACTGACACAAGACAGACGCCAATTATCAGCGCCGGAGAAGCGCCCGAGAAGACATCGTGAACGCTTCCTGGCCATCCGGCTGTCGCATTTTATTTGTAGTGTGAACGAGCAGACAAAAAAATCGGATTTGATCAAAAAATCGGAATTGAGCATTAAGACCTGCAGTGTGAACGTAGCCTTAGAAATATGGTGTCTGCCACAGTGAATAAGTGGACTCAAGCGCAGGACTTTGTTGACACAGAAGATGAACAGTTTATTTACAATGTCACCAGGTGCTATATACAAAGATGCAAGGGGAAAGGGGGCTCCAGGAAATCCGGGGAGGGGGAAGGAAACACTCCACACTCCTGTTCGACCACACACGCTACTCATAAAACTCTTGCGCTCATGAACACACTCCAGGGATAAACAGGTCCAGGAAGATCTATATACAAGAGAGCACAGTTGCAAGCTAGGAAAACACTAGAGACAAGAATAAACAGCAAAGAGCTGGGGCTACACTGACGTGTGCCGTGCAACGATCCAGCAATGACAAATACTGAGCTGTCGTCTTAAGTAGTAGCTGGAGTGGACGTATAACAAGCAGAGGGTGAGTGATTATTTGCAGGTTCGTAGGCCAGAAGCGGGAACTTGCAAGGAGTTCCACCTAGGCAGAGGAGAGGGAGGGAGAGAGAAACAAGAATATTAGAGTGATGCTGAAAAGCTAGTTCATGCATTTATCACTTCTAGGCTTGACTACTGTCATTCATTATTATCAACTTATCTTAACAACTCCCTGAAGTGCTTTCAGTTGATCCAAAATGCTGCAGCAAGAGTACTGACAGGGACTAGAAAGAGAGAGCATATTTCTCCTATACTGGGTTATTTTCATTGGCTCCCTGTTTGATTCAGAATCTAATTCAGTAGTACCATATCACTCCAGTAGAGAAGACTGTAGGCTTACATGTGGATCCTGGAGTATTTAAAAGTACAGCATTTGAATAAAGTGAGTACACTCCTCACATTTTTGTAAATATTTTGTTATACCTTTTTATGGGACAAGATTGAAGATATGACACTTTGATACAATGTAAAGTAGTCAGTGTACAACTAGTCTAACAGTGTAAATTCGCTGCCTCTCTAAACAATTTAACACACAACCATCATTGCCTAAACCACTGGCAACAAAAGTGAGTACACCCCTAAGTGAAAATGTCCAAATTGTGCCCTCACTGGTGTTATGTGACTCATTAGTGCTACAAGGCCGCTGGTGCAAATGGAGAACAGGTGTGTTTGAATTTGGTGTTACTGCTCTCACACTCACTCATACTGGTCACTGGAAGTTTAACATGGCGCATCATGGCAAAGAATTCTCAGAGGATCTGAAAAAAAGAATTGTTACTCTACATAAAGATGGCCTAGGCAATAAGAATATTGCCAACACCCTACAACTGAGCTGCAGCACGGTGGCTAAGACCATACAGCAGTTTAACAGGACAGGTTCCACTCAGAACAAACCTTGCCATGGTCGACCAAAGAAGTTGAGTGCACATGCTCGACGTCATATCCAGAAGTTGTGGAAAATAGATATATGAGTGCTGCCAGCATTGCTGCAGAGGTTGAAAGTGTGGAGGGTCAGCCTGTCGGTGCTCAGACAATACACCACACAGCATCAAATGGCTATTGTCCCAGAAGGAAGCTTCTTCTAAAGATAATGCACAGGAAAGCCCGCAAACAGTTTGTTGAAGACAAGCAGAATAAGGACCTGGATTACTTGTGGTCTGATGAGACCAAGATAACATTATTTGGTTCAGATAGTATCACGGCTGTGTGGTGGCAACTAGGTGAGGAGTACAAAGACAAGAGTGTCTTGCCTGCAGTCAAGCATGGTGGTGGGATGTCATTGTTTGGGGCTGCATGAGTGCTGCTGGCACTGGGGAGCTATAGTTAATTGAGGGAACCATGAATGTCAACATGTACTGTGACATACTGACAACATGATAACAACCCCCAAAACACCTCCAAAAGACCGCTGCCTTGCTAAACAAACTTAGCAAGGTACTTAACTGGCCAAGCATTTCTCTAAAACTTAAACTCTACTGAGCATCCGTGGGAAGTCCTCAAAGGGAAGATGGAGGATCAAAAGGTCTCTAACATCCACCAGCTCCAGTATGTCATCATGGACGAGTGGCACCCTGTGAAGCTCTAGTGAACTTCATCCCCAACAGAGTTAAGGCAGTGTTGGAAAATAATGGTGGCCACACAAAATATTGACACTTCGAGGACAGCTTGGACATTTTCACTTAGGGGTGTATTCACTTTTGTTGCCAGCAGTTTAGACATTAGTGGCTGTATGTTGAGTTATTTTTAGGTGACAGCAAATTTACACTGTTATACAAGCTGTACACTGACTACTTGATATTGTATCAAAGTGCCATATCTTCCATGTTGTCCCATGGAAAGATATATTTGTATATTTACAAAAATGTGAGGGGTGTACTCATTTTTGTGAGATATTGTATAATGGGAGGCAGAGCCTCCAGCTTTCAGGCCCCTCTTCTGTGGAACATGCTTCCAGTTTGGATTCTGTAGACAGACTCCCTCTCTACCTTTAAGATTAAAAGGCAGAGAACTTAACTTTCCTTGACTTTTCCTTAAAACTTTCCTTTTTGAGGAAACATATAGTTAGGGCTGGTTCAGGTGACCCTGAATTCTCCCTTAGGCCATGTCCACACTAACACGTTTTCGTTTGAAAATGCATCCTTTTGTCTCCGTTTTGGTCTTCCGTCCACACAGAGAGTAAAGATTAATATCAGTTTGTACATGCTTCAGATAGCTTTTCTTCAAATTCTTTAATTCTCACTCACTTTTGCAACTTTGTACTTTTGTGTTACTCGCAGCAACAACTCCACCTCTTTGTTAGTCCATTTAAAAAACTCGCTGCTTTTCCTCAACATTTTGCCGCGACGTTTCAAAGAGCCAGAAAGTAAATAAATGACTGACAGAAGTGAGGCAGGTCGAATCGTCTTGCGTTTCACGCATGTGCAGTACTAGAGCATAAGTGTTTTCGCCTGTTTCAATGTGGATGAATAACTCTGTGAAAACGAATGAAAACGATAGTGTGGAGTGTTTTCAGACTTATACATCATTTTCAAATTTATCCGGGCTAGTGTAGACATAGCCTTAGTTATGTTACAGTAGGTCTAAGCTGATGGGGGAGTCCCATGATGCACGGCGTGTTTATTCTTCACTGATATTTTTCACACACAATATTTGTCTGTACACTACTCTGCATTTAATCAGTGGGAAACTTTTCCTTCCCACTGTCACCAAAGCGCTTGCTCACAGGGTGTCATATCATTGTTGGGTTTTCTTTATTTTCTCTTTATTATTGTAGGGTTTTTACCTTACAATGCAAAGTGCCTTGTGGTAAGTTGAGGTTGTGATTTGGCGCTATATAAATAAAATTGAATTGAATTGAACTTTTATTTATACTATAGGGAGTGCCATCTTTTTAAGCAGTAGTACAGTAAATTACCTTGTATATTGTATTTTACAATGACAAATAAATGAACCATGAACTTTGAATGGATTAGTAAGGAGGAAGAGAAGACAGCAATGAAGAGGCTGAAGAATGAAAGGCAGTTGGTTCAGATGGTGTACCTATGGAGGAATGTGAGAAAAATAGAGAGGTATTCTTGTACTAACACTCTGAAAGCAATGTAAGCTTTGAGAGTGTTGATGGAGTGCCAAGGTGCAAAGAGAGGAAATGTGATACTGTATGAAGAAATCAGGAATTCCACACAAAGATATGAGGCTGATGAAGAAGATCTATGGAAACAGTGAGACAATGGTGTGTGGTAGGAGTGACAGGTTCATGGTGGAAGTGGGATGAATGTCAGGCATGATTTGGGACAGAAGAATAGCAGCAAGAGTGAAAGGGAAGGTTTACAAAATGGTAGTGAGACCCACTATGATGTGGTGCCTAGAAAAGGAGACAGTGGCGCCTAAAAGAACACAGGAGGTTGACATCCAGGAGGCAGAGTTAATGGAAAATGGTAAATGGACTGATACTTCTATAGTGCCTTTCTACTCAATATGAGCACCTAAAGCACTTTCTACTACAAGATGATGGGGTAGTCTGTTTCACATCTTCAAAGAATCAGTTGAGAATACATAAACATTTTTGTTTTTAATCATTAAGCTTTAAATTGTAAAATGTCCTGTAAGCTATAATGGAAATAACCTAGGATAAACTGCCTTATTAGAAGAGTGAGGAAGATGTATGGTAAAGGGGCATGGGTCAGATTCAAACCTGGGCTGGCCGCTCCTAGCCATACATCAAGTGGTCACCTGCTCATCCCAGAGAGCTAAACCAGTACCCATGAGCTTCTACATTTAACCCAGTTGGAAAGATGTGATGGAAGACATACTAAGACAAGTTAATGTAAAAAAATTCTGAGGAACTTCGACTTTGAGCTGGGATTTTAAGAAGTACCTTCCAGTTTTTGACATTTGGAGTAGAGGGAGGTTTTAAAATGTCCCATATTCAGATAAATTTTATGTCAGCACAGCAAGGGTGGAGGTGTTAAAAATACTATAAACAGCTTATGAGTATGCTCCTGTTGCTACATTTTAGTGTATTTTCATAGTTGTCCAATAGAGGGCATTAGTACAAAGGGTAAAGGGAGTAATCTCTCTAGGTTTGACGGTGTAAAATAGCAATTTTCTGTATGCACTGTTAAGTCTATGGAATTTACTGTCATTGATAATAGGCTTTGGTTATCTGTGCTTTTCAGAAAAGACTGCAATGGGACAAAGTATGACACAAAAGAAGCTGCTTGCTGTGGAAACAAACTTTACCCAGGGGCGAGTCTGTCTTGTTGTGGAAAGGAACCTTACAATCCTGAAAAAGCAACCTGTTGCAAAGTACAAGACGGAAACACTCTCAGAGGTAACGAACTTGAAATCTAGCTAAACTGAAACTGAAAGTTTGACTTTGCAACTGGCCAATAAAGAAAAGCACCTGAAGAGCACCTAAATTAAAAATCTTAATAGAAAATAAGTTAAAGAGCACAAAAACTCTTAACCACCTTTCTGGCTGTTTTGGAGGCTGCAGTTTATGAAGCAGTTGAATTGTACCGCTTTAGACTAAAATTTGTTTTTAATACAAAATTTAATTTACTGAATAAACTGGAAGTTGACTGTATACACCCCCTACTCTGGTAAAAAAAAAAATCATGGCAGATACTGTAATACGAAAATCATTACCCAGTTATGGATAGCTATGTTTAAACTTTTTGGGTGCTTGTTGTTGTTATTGTAAATTAGCATGCTTTTTGTCAGAGTGCAAATGAACAGAAAAAGAACAGTAAAGTAATGATGGGATGTCTGGATTTATTGCACACATCTGTATGTGTTCATCTGCTATCACTAAGTTAGATGTTTCCATTTATTCAGAGCTATTGCAACATTTCTTTTTTTGAACAACTGTGGGCCATTAAACACTTAACATGACACTTTCAGCTGTTACACTGCTTCTAATGTTTGTGTCTTTATTTTACAGCCAATGTTACTCATGGTCTGAGTGAAAAAGTGTCCAACTGCTGTGGGCTGAAGCCCTACAACCCTGTCAATGAAATATGCTGTCAATCAACCATCACTGCAAAACCTGGACCAATGGCTGAATGTTGCGGTAAAGGTGAGCAGACACACTGATGAAAAACATCATATTAAGCATACAGTATATAATTAAAAGGCAAAATTCGAAAACAGACAGTGTTACAAACAAAAAATAGGACTTCTTGAGAGTTGTGATTTTCCACTGCAAAACATACTTACTTTATGTAAGTAAGGAGAAATAGTGGAAACAAAAGAAAATGGATTTGTGGTTCTAGATGTTCATTTGAACATACGGTAATGTTGTGTAGAAGGATCCCTCGTTCTTCAGTAGAACAAATGTACAAGTGGAAAAAATCTAATCAACATCGGCAGAATGTTGCAGAGGCTTATCAGCTTAGTTATGGTTGAGGCCAAAGAGTTAAGAATCTCCATGGTATTCTCCACAGAGGCTTTTGCCAAGGACAAGCAATTGTGTTGCGGTGCAAGTGATAAAAAGAAGATTCTGGTGAGAAATTCCAGTTTCCACCAGTGCTGCGGGCACAACCAGTATGACAACAGGACTCAGTGCTGCTGTGAGAATAAGGAACGTGTTCTAGAGGTACAACCGAAGGATTCATCTTGCTGTGACAAGAGCTCCACTACAGGTAACTCATTACTTTGTACATTTACATGCAAGCTGTGTGTGACGAATCCAATAAAAACAGTTGCACTTGTTGTCATATTGTACATATGAGTCTTAATGCACATCAGACTTTGGTGAGAAATGTATTTGATTGAGTAAACATCATGGAATTAAATACTAATTAATAAACTTGCCTTTAAAAAAGATCTGCCATGTCTACAGTGTTGTTGCTCCTCCAATAGTTGTCTTACAGCAATCCAATAAAATCCAGACTCATTACTGGAGGTGATGACTTTGTTGTTGCCTCTACAGCTTTCCACAACTGCTTCAACAAACCCAAGCAACTATGCTGTCAGTTAGCTGTTTTTCTCAAACCTCCACATAATATTATTTAAAACGATAGAGCTAATCATAAGATAATCATTTTACTGTGAAAAGCAGCATTGCAATTATTATTTTTACGGTTTTCTCATACAGTATAAGCTAAACATGAATTAACTATGACTGAAGTATAAGTCTTACAGTTTTTAGTATCTGATTCGTTTTCACAGGAGTGCAAAATGTGGGAATTCTGCATTGTGGTCCGAATGATAATAAGAAGAGTTTGGTGAGGAATTCCACTTTCCACCAGTGCTGCGGTCACAACCAGTATGACAACAGGACTCAGTGCTGCTGTGAGAATAAGGAACTTGTTCTAGAGGTACAACCGAAGGATTCATCTTGCTGTGACAAGAGCTCCACTACAGGTAACTCATTACTTTGTACATTTACATGCAAGCTGTGTGTGACGAATCCAATAAAAACAGTTGCACTTATTGTCATATTGTACATATGAGTCTTAATGCACATCAGACTGTGGTGAGAAATGTATTTGATTGAGTAAACATCATAGAATTACAGTCTAATTAATAAACCTGCCACATTTGTGTGTATTTTTCTCCCTTAATTCAAAACTCTGTACAAGCAATACCATATTTTATAAAAGATCTGCCATGTCTACAGTGCTGTTGATCCTCCAATAGTTGTCATATAGCAATCAAAGAAAATCCAGACTCATTACTGGAGGTGATGACTTTGTCATTTCCTCTACAGCTTTCCATAGTTGCCTCAACAAACCAAAGCAACTATAGTGACAGATAGCTGTTTTTTTTTTTTTTTACAAACTTCCACAGAATATTGTTTAAACTGAAATAGAGCTAATCATAAGATAATCATTTTACAGTGAAAAGCAGTATTGCAGGATATACTGTACAAGAAACACATAAACACAAAGCTAAACATGAATTAACTATGACTGAAGTATAAGTCTTACAGTTTTTAGTATCTGATTCGTTTTCACAGGAGTGCAAAATGTGGGAATTCTGCATTGTGGTCCGAATGATAATAAGAAGAGTTTGGTGAGGAATTCCACTTTCCACCAGTGCTGCGGTCACAACCAGTATGACAACAGGACTCAGTGCTGCTGTGAGAATAAGGAACTTGTTCTAGAGGTACAACCGAAGGATTCATCTTGCTGTGACAAGAGCTCCACTACAGGTAACTCATTACTTTGTACATTTACATGCAAGCTGTGTGTGACGAATCCAATAAAAACAGTTGCACTTATTGTCATATTGTACATATGAGTCTTAATGCACATCAGACTGTGGTGAGAAATGTATTTGATTGAGTAAACATCATGGAATTAAATACTAATTAATAAACTTGCCTTTAAAAAAGATCTGCCATGTCTACAGTGTTGTTGCTCCTCCAATAGTTGTCTTACAGCAATCCAATAAAATCCAGACTCATTACTGGAGGTGATGACTTTGTTGTTGCCTCTACAGCTTTCCACAACTGCTTCAACAAACCCAAGCAACTATGCTGTCAGTTAGCTGTTTTTCTCAAACCTCCACATAATATTATTTAAAACGATAGAGCTAATCATAAGATAATCATTTTACTGTGAAAAGCAGCATTGCAATTATTATTTTTACGGTTTTCTCATACAGTATAAGCTAAACATGAATTAGCTATGATTCAAGTATAAGTCTTACAGTTTTTAGTATCTGATTTGTTTTCACAGGAGTGCAAAATGTGGGAAATCTGCATTGTGGTCCGAATGATAATAAGAAGAGTCTGGTGAGGAATTCCACTTTCCACCAGTGCTGCGGTCACAACCAGTATGACAACAGGACTCAGTGTTGCTGTGAGAATGAAGGTGTTCTGGAGATACAACCCAAGCATTCATCTTGCTGTGCAAAGGAGTCAGCTAACCCTGAAGGTCAGAAATGGTCAAATGCAGTCTCATGCACATCTTACAAATCTATTTAAGATTTAGCTCTTAGCTTCATAATTTCTATTAAAATGTAATGACAAATGATGAGTTAATGGCAATTATTTTGGTTTAGTTTGGTTTTCCACTTCAAAAGTCTTTGTGCTTTATCTTTACAGGTTTTCAACAACTGGTAAGATGCATACTGCAATAAAATATCATTCTTTTACTTTTTTGTGCAAATATATGAATGTTTGCATTTATGTTTTATATTTTTCAGACACATGAGCTCCAACACTTTTGGTAAGTAAATGGGTTTTACTATAACAATTTTTACTATAATGTCATATGTAGACAAATGTAAATTTAATCTAGTCAAGATTGACTATCATGCATTCAGGCTTTGTAGGAAATGTTCTACTCTAATTTGAGTTTATTTACAGTTGTGCTCAAAAGTGTACATGGACTCATAACTGGCATGAATATCATAGTAAATTTCTGCTTAAATTATTTCTTTGAACTGCTCTTTTTCATGAGTGACTATACAGCACACACCTTTAATAATTTAAAAAACAATGGGTGCACAAGTTTGAAATGATTTTTGATCTTCTGTAATCCCCACAGTGCCAAAAGTCTAAATATACCCCAACTAAGTTAAATGTCCCTTAGTAAGTCGCACCTAAACCACATACTTTTGGTAGCCATGAGCAAGCTTTTGGCATGAATTTGATCACTCTTCTTGACAGAATTGGTTAATTAGGGGTTAGTTAATTGAAATTTGTTGGTTTATAGACACACAATTGGCTTTAAGCCTGGTCCACCAATTTTTTTCAGTTGGATTGAGGTCACAGATTTAATCTTTACTGAATGAAATCCGAGTACACGCAGTAAAGTGTGACGCCATCCAGTAGCCGGTAAAAAGAAATATACCTGTTAATACTTTCTGTTCTGCTCTGTGGTAGTGTACCAGTGATATGGAGTGGTTTTTGTGTTTATTTTGGCTGTGTTTGTCTATCCACAGCACTGAACCAAACACACATCTCTGTGGGTCGACATGTTACAATCCAAAGACGCATCGTTGCTGTGCGAGACACCAAAAGCCTTTTTGGTTCTGCGCCTCAGGTATTACCGTCTCCATAGCTGTTTCTTTGAGTGAGTGTGTGCCAGGGAAAGTTTTCAAGAACTCTGCATAGTCCTGCAAAAACAAAAACAAAACTAAGAACACTCTTAAAGCTTCCCTGCAGATGTTCTATCTATCATTGATCATTGTATGTGACATTGCATCATCCCATGGTTTTTATGTGGGCCTGTAGAGTGAGTTGAATCAGATAAGGAACAGCCCACGCTCCAAGAAGGCAGTTAGAGCTGAGTGAGCAGTTTAAACATGTTTATCTTACGTGCAACCGTGTAAAAACAAAAAAAATATTTGCAGTATAAATTTCCCCTAAAGGGAACATTGCATCATTTGCTTTTGTGACAGCATCTCATTTTGGAAAATCCCTAGAATGGAAAACTATAAAGAGATAAAATAACAAGCTTAACAGGCTCTATCGACAAGATGTTGTTAAAGAACTTTCATCTAGGATGATGAAACTATATTATATTATACTGTAACCTGTTTGCTCATTGTGAAGTCAATACCAAAAAACCCTTTTCCAAATGTTTAGGTGAGGGGCATGTTTCCCACTGTGCTGCATCCTCTTGTCTTTTTACACAACTTGTAAGAAATTAGGAGATCAAATAGCTTTTGAAGTCGCATGTTTTCACAGTCTCATGTTTCAAGTGCTAGCCAGTTTTTTGCCTCTTTAGTTTTCCACAAAGTGCCAGATGTTTTTATTGGATGACAGATCCTGAGGAAAGCATCAGTTTATCAGCCATGCATTTATGATAGTTACAGACTGAAAAGAATGCAATCTTATCTGCACGTGTTCCTCGAAAGCATGTTCATTATTAATGGTGCTTTCAAGTTACCCTGGCCCTATGCCTCTATAATGGTACCCGTAAATAACGTTTTATTGGTCCCTATTTAGCTTGGATGATGTTGGCAGCTGAAAGTGTGATTCATCAGTCCAGAGAACAGTTTTCCAGTTAGCCTCATTCTATCTAAAAATAAGCTCAGGCCCAGAGAAGTAACAGTATAACTAAGGAAAGATCATGGCTATGGGTAGAATAAAATGATTTCTGTTTGATTCAGTAATTCATCCAACACATTGTCATCTATACATGAACTCTTTATGTGAAGTCTTCCTACTAACAGCCATGCTTTAGAACTTTAAGGGTTTCTTTTACAACAATGTGATTAGTCACTTGCAGCAATAGTCCTGACAGAACATAGATATGTTGTTATGCAAGTCAATAAGGTACTGCATAATACACAGTCTTTTCTCACTTGACCTTCCATATGGACCTCATGCCTGTATGGTGATTTAAAAAAAAAAAAAAAAAAAAAAAAAAACTATAATTATTATAGTGTGTTTAGTGTCAGGAAAGAGTCAGAGTCATCATGGGGTTGAAACGAACCCCAGCTGCAAGGCTCTGTTTTCCAACCAGAGGCAGGATGAGCCCCTGAACAGCTGATCAGTCTGCAGACTAGGACCCAGCACTTTCTTCTTGTGAGGCAACCATGTCAAGCGCTGCACTACAATGACTGACCCCGAACTTTAGTTCAAGTAGTGAGTTGTTGTAATTTAACTGTAACCACCAACACTGTTATAAATCCATCAAATCAAATCTGCCACAGAGACAGTTTTAGGCCTTAAGTTAAATGGCTTTTGCCCAAAAAGAGGGACTGTTTTAAAAGAAGTTCACAAACAAGTTCACATTGACATTCTTATCTTGGGTGTGTAAATAACTCTGACAGTTAGAAAGTTAGACAAAACAATTTTTTTCTAAGGGTCCCTTGAAGACTTTAAGTATTTTTTTCATCAAACTTTCAGACAGTGAAGTTTTTTTCTCCCTACATAGAAAAAGATTCATTGTTCATATTAGCAAAAGGTTAAATTGCTATGGGAAAATGGTCTTGATATTTTCCCCCAGACCACACAATTGAAAGAGCTTCCATCTTTTTGAACCACCCTATGAAAAACATTAAAGCTTTGCAATGAATAAAAAGGGATAACTCAGGATTATCTTTGAATCCAAAAAAGGATGTGCAGCAGCTGGTTTGTTCAAAATCTTGGCATCTATATCAGTTACTGTACTCCACAAAAGACGTTTTGTTTTTTTTAAATCACCATATCTTAATCACCAAAGGCATTAACTTCTGAGGGTTTACACTCCCTTCATGTCCACCCTCCTCTCCACCATTTTTGACTGCTTGCAGCAATTTGGCTGTACACACCTCACCCTGCTTACTTTTTTTAAGTATTCCAGTGTGGAGAATTAAGGCTCTAAGCCCGGAGGTGGAGGGTTTTAAACATGTGGTTTGGTCTTTCCATAATATGTGAGCTGTTCAGAAATGTCTGGTATGCTTAACAGCCCACATCAGGGTGTGTAGTGTTTACCTTTATCCTGTTTTTTTTTGCATTTTCCTGCACTAGTTGAGCACTCAAAACACTTTCTACTATAAATCCCTTTCACTCAGTCACTTACATGTAGGACTAAGCACTTTTATCTAACATTCAGACACACTCACACTACCGTGTATGCATCAGTGGTAACTCAGTATCTTGTTCACTATCTTGCCCAATGAAATGCATAGTGGGGACAGCTCTTCTACCAACCTAGCCCCAGATGCCTCCTACAAAGACTTGGAAACCAACCGAATTCCTTTATTTTATAGTCAGTATTTTGCAAAGGAGGGAGAATAAGCAACTTGTGTGTAACAAAGTTACAAGGTAAAGTTGTCTTATTTACCTCAGATCCTCTGAGTCATCTTTCAAAGACATCATTAATCGCAACATGTTTTATTTTTACTGCAACTACTATCTCCTCTTTCCACCTAACCCCAACCCACCCCAACCCTCACACCTATCTGTTTAGGTCAAAGCAAGGCCAGGGTGTATGACCCACGTATAGAAGTCTGCTGTGATGGATCCGTATTTCGATGCAAGCCGTGGATAGATCAAGTAATGTACAAATTGTTTTTTGGGTTTTTCTTTTTCCTTTTCTGGGCCTGCTCAGCTGTTTGTGTTTTTTAATCAGTGTAAAGTGCAAAGCTCAACAGTTTTAATCTCTTTTTCTGTAGGAAAATGAAATCAAGCTTTCTAATTATGGCTAAAGCCTAAAGCACTGTTTCCTTAAAAAAACAAAAGGGAAAAACATATTAATGGCATTTTGGCGAGATTTTTCATTAAAGTTTTTGTTATTAAAAATGAAGGGCCTCATGCTGCAATGTTCAGTTTTACACAAATAACTGACAGCAATGGTACCTAGTGATCCCAGACAAAAAAGGTTGTTTTTGTGCAGCTTCGATGAGAGAGCTTAGAGCTCCACCCCGCTCCTCTTATACAGTAACTGAGGGTGTTTTTCAATCTGATGTTTAAACTCGTCTAGCGGTGTTGGTTTTGGTTACCACTACTGCAAAAGGTCCATAAATCTGGTAAGACAAAAAAAAAAATTAGATATGTTATGTGTGGAAATGAGACCTGTGTAATGTTTGAATTGTTTCAACTTTTTGTTTTTTTCCTGATTTTTGCATTTCATCTTCTTTTTGTAAAAACTCATAAATTTATGTGTTCATCCATGTGCATTTAAATGCACAAATAAAAGGGTTTGGCTGTTTGTGCATTGTTGAGCAATTTACTGCATTATTTCTGATTCTTCAAGTGCTGTGGAGTGACTGCGTATGGCTCAGCATAACGTGGAGTTCTCTGTTGTAATGACACCTTGTACGAGGGCAGAGATGATGGAGAGGAATGTTCAGAGATGTGTATTCCTTACAATCCGGCTAAAGGGACTCTATGTTGTTCTCAGTTTTATGGCAGCCCGGGACAACACTGCTGTGGGACGGAAATTTACCGGCCTCGTACTGAGATCTGCTGCAACGGACACAGGTGATTGTGTGCGTGTGTGTGTGTGTGTGAGTGAGTGTGTTTGCGTTGCTGCTTTACATTGCTGAGAAAGTCCAGTGAAAAATGAGTTCTTTAACTTTGTTGTTTTAATCAGTTGGAATATAACGCTGGTTGGAATTTTGTCAGACAGGGTGGCTGAAAGTATGGAAACATTTTTTATCTGTAGTCTGTCTCTTGAGTGAAAACAGAAAAACCCAGAAAGGCGAAGCAGGGAAAAAAAACATTTCGCACGAAACCGTCTGAGAAAGGCAGACGTTCTTTTTTCCCCTTGGAAAATGCGCTGAACTACTGTGCCAAGGAATCTCTCTCAAACAGCCTGTCTGGTTCTTTTATTGGGTTTGGTGCTAACTGTTAGTTGTTACACCCTGTCTGGTATTTTTTTTTTATGTGGACACTAACAGAGAGCTGAAGCTGTAGCTCTAATGATCTATTTTTAATTCCCAGCCTGTGTAAAGACTGTGGTAAAGACATTATCTTTCAAGCTGGCATCCAGCAGTGAACATAAGAACTCTAACTCAGCCTGTTAGGAGCATGTTTCTTCATGTCGCTGTCCATATTTAATTTTAATTAGTACCTCTGTTTTCCACCCAAACAAATCAGAAAAATGTGTGATTTGTTTAATTACTTTACATTGCTGATGAAAACGGGAATTTCCTCCTTTTTTTATAATCAGTATGGGAACACGGGAGCATGGGAACAACTTATTCTGTCTCTTAAAATTAAAAAAACATCTGCATGGCAAAATCCTTTTAAACAGACATGGTGTCTGAGATAGGAAGACACACATAATTACCGGAGCACAAATTCTGCTTCATCTGTTTCCTCTTAACTTACTGTGCCAAACAATTTCTCTTTGTCAGCCTGTCTGAGTCCCTGACTCTGACTGCCATTTGAGATTGTTATGTTTAAAAACCCTGTCTGTGTGCATGACTCATCTCCTGGGATGCCTTTTTGTTTTCAGTCGGATTTCTCAGAACCCTCCAGCTGTGACGTAATAACCCTATTCACCACACTACTGTGTTGCCCTTACCGTTATTTCATCATTCAGTATTTCTCATATGGGTTGAAAGAAGTATTGATGTATAAAATATCACGTTCAGATCTCAGTTTCTGTTTTATGGTTAGTTCCAGATCAGCTGAACTCGTTGAATTGTGGCTGTTTTCAGCTACAGTAGCTGTACAGTAACAGCAACACTGGGTATAAATGCATTCTGTGTAGACTCTGAGTGTTGAAATTGCTCTGATAGCGTGTTTCTTTCACTTCACCCTGTGTAAACACTGTTTTGAAGCAGAGAGGAAGTTATCTTTCAGGCTGACTTCAAGCAACATACATAAGCAGTGATCTAAGTGGGCTAGTACTTATATATTGTCTTTCTACTCAAGCAAACACTCAAAGCACTTACTTCTATAAGCATCATTCACTTAAATATAGACATTCATACAGCTCATTTATGAGCCTAAGTACTTTGTACTAATATTCGGAGTGCAACAGCAGCAACTTGGGGTTCACTTAGCCTCTTATGAGCATACTTCTTTATGTCACTGTACTTAATTTAATTCTAACTGCTACCTCTGTTTTCCACTCAGACACCCCAAATCAGAAAACCTTCACTGCTGTGGGGTCAAAGCCTACAACATTAAAGACCCACAGATGAAGTGCTGTGCAGGAATACTGTACAATCTGACATCATTAGACAAGCATGGAGGGGACGCTCAGTGCTGCGGATCCATCCTGCAAAAGCCACAGGTAGATTTATTAATGGTGTTATCTGAGGATCTGTTGTTTGTGCATCTATTCATGTCTTACACTGTATTATATCATTGTCACGGTTCGCTTGAGGACTCACACGCAGGACTCAGAGGCACAGTTGGTATTTATTACAGTTCCACCAGGTGTATATACAAATAGTGCAGGGGTATACAAAGCGGTGACAGGGAAAAGGCTCCAGGGAAATCCAGGTAGGGAAAAGACACTTGCTCCTCTTCTGACTCTCTCCTATCGTGACCAGTCTCTCTCCAAACACTCACAAAAAAACAGGAATCCACTCGGGGAATGCAGGGTCGGGTCCAGGGGATCTATGTACAGAAGGAAACACACGTTAGAGGTTTTGCGCAGGGAAGCAAAAGAGAACTTGCTCAGAGCTGGGCTGCACTGACGCGAGTCACACACAACGATCCAGCGATGAGTAGAAGCCACTCCCTGGCTTAAATGCTAGCTGCACTGATGAGGCCCAGGTGTTTCCTCTTCAGAGGGGCATGGGCCGAGGGCGTGAACCCACCATGAGTTCCGCCCTGGCGAGACAGCGAGAGAGAGAGCAAGAGAGAGACAGAACGCTACTAGTCAGCGGCCTGCTGATCCCCTGGCCGTGACAATCATAAGATCTTATAACATAAAACAGTTGTGAAGTTGGAGTAGTTATTGTTAATATCAGGCTCAGTGAGCTCCTCTAAGCAGTTTTCTCTAAGGCCATAGTGAAATCTATGTTTTAACTGCACTCTGGATCTATTTACTGTATATCTGACAGTCAGAATAACTTAAGTCAAATCCATTCTTCATTCCCATGTGCAAAAAATATAGCTAAATTCAGCCAACGTACCAAAATTACTGACTGAACTTAATGTTGTGGCCTCACTGGTTGCAAACGATTATGCTTTCATTAACCATAATGAATTATATATCTTTTCAAAACCAGGATATTTGCTGCTCAAGCCAGGAAAAAGAGGTGCTTTACTCTGTCAAGACAGGATTTGGATGCTGTGGTCACCTCTATTACAACACCACCCTGTGGTCATGCTGTGCTGAGAGGCTGAGAAGAATCCATGAACCAGGAAAGGATCAGAGAAAGATGATTCATGGTCTGTTGTGTCTGCTTAAATGTCCTCTCACAAAGTTAAACTTCATTTTGTGTCATTTTGACTTCATAGCACAGTTGAGGTAATGCATTTGACCAATAATATGCCTATAATGTTCTTTTTTTAGGATCCAGACTTCTATCTTTGAATAATCTAAACACAAGTGATCTCTGCAAAGAAAGTAAGATATCATCTATAATTTTCAATATTGGAACGAATGTTGTTCTTAAATTTTTTTATGGGTTTTTAATGTAATGTGCATGTGTATCTCTTTATTTAGTGTACATTGGGACTGTGGAAAGTGTGTCTGTGAAGAGCGTTGTGTTCAGGAATGTGCTATGGGTTCATGGGAAATATGCCAACGTGACAGCTCTGCCTTTGCATCACATCTTGGACATAGATTATCACTGCAAATCACCTAAACTGTTTCTTGGGAAGACCTACATCTTTAACAACGTTAATATTTTCACTGATTTCAACCATGACTCTGTTCTTCAGTCGCTCCATTTCATTTTTTCTAAATGTTCATCTTAGATCACCACTGTCTGATCTATGTATGGTCAGTTATTAGCTATTCTCTTGTTTTTGTCTTAGAACAAGTACTCAATTTTTATTTACTCAGTGTTGGTTTTCTTACTCTAAAATAGTGCTACACTAAGAGTAATGCATAGGGGTTTTTTATCCTCAGAAGAATGTACTGTTAAAGTACTCATTACAGGGATGTTCTCTTACATAATGGTCTATTAACAATATAACACTGAACCTTAGAAATGCCCATTAATTTGTAAAACTCTACCCTAAAAGGACAGACCATTGAAGCTTAACATTTGGGCACTTTGCTGGTGTAAGCATAAAATCAAAGAACCAGCCATATTTCTATCACACATTTTATTTTTACATTAGTTATTGTTGTGCAAGCACACATGAAAATGTTTAAAAATGTGATCTTTTTAATCTTTTTGTTACCTAAATAATTGAAGAACATGTAACTCTATTGAATTAATTCATTAACTGAAATATGTTTACTCAATTAATGCATTATAGAAAAAATTAACTTGATTAGGGATTGCATTACTTTTAAACTGTTTAAATTTTAAAAATCCAGAATTAGTTATTAGTGATATTACTTACAAGTTGCTATCAGTAATGCATTAAATGTTCAACGCTCATTTCCATCCAAACCATGTTGCTCTGTTTTTGAACGCATCCCAAAACGTGTGCTCGGTAATTACTACTGTTACACAGCTAATTAGTGCACAGTGCTGTTAACTTATACATGCAGTAATGCAATATGACCATTATCTTTCAAAGTCTGAAAAAGCTAAAGTAGTAACTAGGATATCCAAGCTAGTGTTGGTTTGAAATTAACAGTAGCTAACACCTTAGCTATCAGTGTAACAGGAAGCAAGGCATGCAAGAATGTTAGCATACAGCTTAACGGTCACATAAGCTAAATTGCTATCAGCTAATATTGTTTGTCATTTGAAATTTTTGCGACTGTTATTTTTATGCCTCTTTTTTGCACTGAACTAAATTGTAAATGGCAACTATTTGCACATGTCCTTGAACCATACAATTGAATGTATAAATGTACTGTAAAGCATGATTTATTTGAAAGATAAAGCTTGTAACTGTCAAATGGTTAGTTGACAATACCATTATTATAAGCACCCCAGTTCCCACTGATCCCTCTAAAAATGCAATATTTCTGTTTCTTTGTAAGTACCTACTTTTAATCACCTTGACCCAAGTTATTTTTATATATGTGACTTTCGGGAAGATGTTTGGCATTTATTGTACTGTATGTGTCTTTACTAAATTGGGAAGAACATACCTTTAAGCTACTAACAGGACAAGCTCATGATATACAGTATATATATTATATATTATATATTATATTGCATGTTTATATTTAATATTTAATAGCACCTCCTGTATTATTAAGTTTTAAATAAATAAGAAGATAAGAATAATTGAATGTGTGTGTGGTTTTTTTATTACTGAGTTATCGCCTTGAGGTTGGGATTATCAAAAGTGGAGGTTCTTTAGCAAAAAAATTAATGAAAAAAGAACTTGTATTACAATATGTGCATATAACAATTTATTGGACTATATATATACATAACTATTACTACATTTTATATACACATTGTTTATTTGTATATTCGTAGATATTCAACAGAATTAGATAATAAATCAATACTCTGTTCTTATTGTTCTTACTTTACTTTACTTTATGGATACCCATATGGATACCACATACCCAAAACATACTAGGGAGTGCATAATTTTTTCATTTTTTGGTTTGTTTGTTTTTTTGCTCTTTTTAAAATTCTTTATAAAACACAACGTCATCAGATTTGATTTAAGGTCCAGATTTTTCCTTGGGATTTAATGTTGCAGTCACATGCTGCTGTTCAACCATTTAGGAACATTCATTATATTTAATACATTACACTGGGTTATATGTTGTAGATGTACATCTTGTGGCTGGAGCATGCTCCCCTCCAGCTACAGGACTTTACAGGACTACCTGGAGACCTTCACTCTGTCTGTCCTTTTCTACTCTAAGTGGTGTGTAGTGAATGTGACAGTGACCAAAACCACCTGAGTTCTTCCTAACCGGAAACCCTGGAAGACGAGTGAAGAACAGGCTCTGATCAGAACTCGTAACACAGCCTTCAGGCTGGGGGACAGTTCTCTGGACAGCACTGCCAGAGCCAACCCGAGGAGGGGCATCAAACAAGCCAAGGAGGCCTACAGGAGAAGGATTAAGGGCTTCCAGACAGACAACCACCGCCAAGTGTAGAGAGGCAGTCAAGCCCTCACCAACTTCAAAGGCCAGAGCCCCCCAACCCCCGACAGCAGCCTCTCTCATGAAAACCAGGACCAAGACAGGTGACGCCTTTGCACCATTCCCACCACCGGTTTGACCTGCTGCCCTTCGGTCTGTGCCTAGGGTCAATCAGATCCCACACCTCTAGACTCACTCCATTATCCTACTCATGTTGTAGTTTTATAAACATCTCTCGCTACCTAGCCTTGTTTACCAGTTTGCTTGGTTTTTGACAGCCGTGTACTTAACTCTGTGTCCTCCTTTCTCCAGAGAGTCTGAAGGAAAGGTCAGCCTCATTCTTACCTTCTTATTTTTGCCTGACTCACTCTGTCACATCCTTTTAGACTCTGATTGAAACCTCTATTCCACAGGTGTCAAACTCCAGGCCTCAAGGGCCCCTGTCCTGCAGGTTTTATATGTGTCCTTGATCCAACACAGCTGATTTAAATGGCTAAATTACCTCCTCAACATGTCTTGAAGTTCTCCAGAAACCTGGTAATGAACTAATCATTTGATTCAGGTGTGTTGACCCAGGGTGTTATCTAAAACCTGCAGGACACCGACCCTCGAGGCCTGGAGTTCAACACCCCTGCTCTATTCTGTCGAAAGAGAGGGGAGCTGTTGATTCCTGTTTAACACTTAACTGAAGCATATATATCTGATACTCTAGCCCCCATAAATTCTTTACAGACACTTAGCAGAGGATTCACCTTTTTACCATTGAAGACATACCTGTTGACAGACCGGGGTTTTTTAAAGCCTGTGGGCAACACCCAGCCTCTTAACCCTTCCACTCTGGTTTGCATGCAGTCACTTGTAAACAATAAAAGATAACTGAAAACTATTTCATGCTATGCAGGGTGTGATTTTATTTTGAAGTTTTGACTTTTATTTATGTATGGATGCATGCAAGTGAATCCTTCAAAGTTATGTCATATCCCACAAAATCTTAAAAGTGGCAGTTAACCGTTTTGTGATGAAGAGTTTATTATTTATTGACCCTTTGGAAAAGACAATAGCCACCCCCCTGTTCTAAATGATTCAGACTACTGTATATTTTACATGACAAAATAACTAACCAGGGTGCTTATCTTCAGCATGTCCAGATAAGGATGTCCTGATAATTTACCATGACTGTGCAACACAAATACACACATTATGTAAGCAACTGTATTAAGCTAATTAAATAGGACCCATGAAGCCATACTGATTTTATAAAGTTCAGAAGGGAGTCAATATTTAACTCAACCCTATAGATAACAACCATATCAGTGAGATAAAATTAATTCATTTTCATTTCTGAGAATCAATTTGCAGGCTTCCTTTTCTGTGTTTGTCACTGAAGAAACAACAGCAGCTTTGAGCTCACATCAGTTTCCTGTTACAAGACTTTGTGTAATTGCTGATCGCAATCACTTCATGACATAATGCATGCAGGATTTGTGACCGAGCACAACTTTATAACAAGCATTACTCATTCGCAGGTGCAAACAGTGGGAGGTTTCATAAACATTGAAGCACACAGAATGAAACTGCTAACATGACATGATGACAACACAAGACTGGCAAAAACACTGTAAGATAATTCATGTGAAAATGCCTTACTGCTGATTTCCACCAGCTTGACATTTACTGACATTTGTGACCCTTTGGAAAAAATAATAGCCAACCCCTGTTCTAAATGATGCAGGCTACTGTATATTTTACATGACACAAAAACAAGACTGGCAAAAACACTGTTTGTAAGATAATTCATGTGAAAATGCCTAACTGCTGATTTCCACTAGCTCGACATTTATTTAAAAAACACAGATGTGTCTTTATATGAAACCTGCATATATAATACAAAAATGTTACAGCACCCGTTAAAAATCTGGGAACAATTTAAAATAAAGTTAATATTTAAAAACTTAATCATGTACTTTAGAAATCAGAATATAAAGACTGACTTTTTTGGCTTCATCACACAACCACATAATACATAACATGAAAGCGATAGGCTTATCCTTTCTTTTCGATTATTCTTGTCACATTGGAAGATATGCAAGTGAACAGTATTTGAAAGTGATGTCTTTAAGAAACAGGGAAAAAAATACAGCAAAGTGCTGACAGTGGACTACAGAGATGGATCTGGGCCTCCAGTTGATCCATATACTGTACACCAAAGCCCCATCAGAAATGATATCAGTGGAAGGGTGTCGATTTATGTTTGCACTATGTTAAACAGACCGTTGCATCTATTTCCCATTTTGCTGGCAAAATATGAAGAAGCATCGGTGGCTTGTGACCTTTGCTGAGAATGATGTATGAAGTCATTTTTGAAACAATAAACAACCTCTCCCTATCTTCTGATCTTGTGTGTTTTTTCTAACAATGACTATGTGGAAGGGAATTTAAAATGCTCAAAGTCGAGGAAACACATTGCAGCTGGCACCGAATCAGCCTTTACTTGTGATTCTTTCCCGTTAAGCCCACAATTCCCACTGGAATATGGTGCAAATAAAAATGCACTGTGCACAACAGAGAAAACACCAATAACAGCATACTGGCAGCTTTAAGGGACACACCAAAAATACCTGACATGCCACTGAAGTGAGGGAATACTTTTTTTAGTTTTTGGAGGTGGCCTCATGTTCACATTTACAAAACACAGAAGCGGTTTCTTTTACAGAAAGAAAAGGGAAAAAATGTTAAAGTGGAAGCACAGAGAGTTTAGAGAAAAGCAAAAACTAGCAGAACACATATTGTCCAGTTTATAAGTGTGTTTATGACAACTGGAAGACAGCGGGTTCATTCGGTATTTTTGTGGCTCACAACGGGGAGTGAAGGTGGATCATTGAGATGCACAGATGTAAGATACAGTTAAAGCCACATATAGACTCAGAAGCAAGTGTTACCAACATATTATCAACTGGAGAAACTGTTCTCTAAGTAGTGAGGATGTGGACTGATAAAATAATGTACAAATATTACTTGTTTTATTGCTGTTGCTTATTACCTCAAATTGCTGTAAAGCATTCATGGAAGGAAATCAGTCTCCAGCCTTTACACATGACAATGAAGAAAGGTATGCCGCCTGGAACCTTTAAGATGGCACTCAGGAACACCATTGGTGGAAAACAAGGGCGAGACAAACTTGTCTCGGTGTGATGAAACCCTGTGAATGTGTCGAATCTTTCCAGTGAATTGCTTCGCCAAGTCTGCTGGTATTGCTCATGTACAGCAGCCCTTCTGTGTGTGGGCTACATACCAGTGAAAATGTAAACATAATGGTCCTAAATTGATAGCACCCACAAAGTTATACTAATGTGGTAAACTTTAGAGAGGGGGTCAGGACATGAACCTATTGAAAAACATTTCCGTAAGATATGTTTTTCCATTCCATTTATAGACTTCCTATTAATGGAATGGCAGTGGAATCTCCCAGTGTGTACAAAATCTTACTGCCACTGGGGAAGTTCAGAGATGTGGAACTCCCACAGCAATTTTTCTTTTATAACAACTTCCCTATTTACTGAATGCAATGACTTCATGGTGTAATACAACTGGGATTTTGGAGGGCAAAGGACAAATTTTATACAGGACACAACTGTTTTTATAAGCCTTAACTAGGAGTATTAAATATGACTCATTTTGGCTCCCGCATCAATGATCCGTTGCCCTTCCTTCCTTCCTCCTGTCCGTTGCATTGTGCCATATCAAGTGTTTGCTGTCCTAAAGAAAAATGTATTTTATGGAGTAAATAAAATATTGCTATCATAAAAAGACATGAATATAAGTGATAGAGGTGTTTAGGGAGGCTCTGCATGTTCGATTTGGCAGATGTTTCCTGCCAGTAAAAAGGTTCTCTGTTCAAACCTTGTAATTGGACGATGCTTTTAGGTTCTTGTGCAAGATCCTTTCAACTACTCAGGTTTTCTCCCACACAGTATTGGCACCAGACTATGTGAACTGGACAGGCAACTAACTCTGATAGGGGGGATTTGTCTCAAGTTACTTTGCTATTCCATAAAAAATAAAAAACATAATTAAACAGTGAGTGCATTCATACTGTCACTTATGTGCAACTATTCTTGCACTCACACACACTACAACTACAAGTTATAAACAAAAATGTGCAGCAAAACTCATTAAAGTTACATTTTAAAGAGCACTGGAAGAGTCAGTCCTGTGATTAAAAACCCCATACACCGGACAACAAATTTAAAGGTAGATATCAGTAGAGTTCAGTAAATGCAATTCAGTTTTCTTACCTATCCGCTTGAGGTGAAAATGAGGGAGGATGGAGAGCGCTGGAGGAGGATGAGAAAGACATAAGGGAAAACATACATGCACAAATGTTATATACTTTTGAAAGAGATAGTTGTGATTTTTAAATGGACACTAACTTATAACGCATGTTATGTATGCGGCCAGCCTCTAGCCACACAAATATAAAATGTTATTAGGCAGAACACTGATGTCCATCTTAGCCACTGTATTCAAGATTGCAAGACAACAAGGCGGCTTTCACAAACGTTGTCAGCTCCTATGTCTTTTTAATACATTCATTCTAAGTTTATGGGAACACATCAAGTTGTTGGAAATGTAATTACACACTAATTAATGTATATTTATGAGTACAGCATTCTTTTTATTTCTATTAAATACCTTCAGGTACTTACTTTACCTTTAACTCCTTTCTGATGTTTATTGTGAATTTGTTATTATATGGCATATATTCTATATAAGATAAACAAGACCAATGTATTTACTGCTCCAGTATTTACTATG
Organism: Perissodus microlepis; assembly: GCF_051167445.1. Taxonomy (NCBI): domain Eukaryota; kingdom Metazoa; phylum Chordata; class Actinopteri; order Cichliformes; family Cichlidae; genus Perissodus; species Perissodus microlepis. The sequence goes on from NC_140474.1 coordinate 16,763,395, forward strand.
ACATCAACATCATACAATGGTTGACCCATTCAGAAATACATCACTTCTGTTTTTCACTTCTGAGTTCTTTGCATGGGTAAGACCATGAGGGAATTACACAGGATGGGTGTTGCATGAGCAGGAAGGGAAAACATACTTTAATACCTTTCATTTGCACTCTGGAATTAAGTTGTAAAACTCAACAAGTACTATTTTTAAGCTTTCAAAGTTTCTTTTCTAACTTCTTTTTTCTTTCTTTTTCTTTATTATAAAATTTGCCTATTCATCTCTTTCTCACAAATATTTTTTGTATTTAGGGTTTTTCCATCTAAAATATTTGTGTTTAATATTAATATATTTATTTTTTTAAACTTTCATGAAGAAAAAGAAAGGATGACCAGTACTTTGGTCAACACAAAAACTGGAATGGGTCAAACTGACCCTTAACACAATTAGAAGGTTAATTAGTGTATTATGACAGATGTTTAAATGTCACTGAGGCAAAAGGATATGAAGTCACAGACAAAGGTTAAAAGCTTCCTTCTTCTGTCGGAGTAAAATCCAGCCATAAATTAGTCAAAAATAAACAAAAGGAAGGACAAGGAAGGCAACTTCCTATGGTACTGAGCAGAGCCAAGTACATCAAAAAGTGGCACGTCAAACTCAATGTCATTGTCATAGTTCATGGAAACACTTAGCAGCATTTCTTTTGTGTGTGTGTGTGTGTGTGTGTGTGAGTGTGTGTGAGTAGAGTCTGGCTAGTACACTGCCAAATCTTATTACATTATTATACAATATTACACACCAGAAATACAGAAATACATACAGAAAAAGTCATAAGCACGCTAAAAAATTTCACAGTGGTTGCAACATAGTCTTCTCTGAGAGAGAGCACTCAGTACAGTGGGCTTAGAAATAGCACCATGGGGGTGCCACTTTTTCGGGGTGCTGAACTCTAGCCAGCGAACACTGAAGTGGATGTGTGATAATATGCTAAACTACAGGCTAATAAAACTGTCTTTCTGACTCTAAATCACTGGTAATGTTTTTTATTGGAGGTGAAACTCTGCATAAGCAGCATTTACAAACAGTTTCCATTTCAGGCCACAGCATGTGCTCCTGGTGTTTTTGGCAAATGCCTTTGTGATGAAGCTAAAGTCAAAACTATATGCTATAGAATCAGAGACACATGAACTAATGCCAACCAGGGAATAGAGAACTGCTCGTGACTGTTTAGCATTGCTCCTTCACAGCATGAAAGTTCTGGATTTCTACCTAGGTTCTACCTAAGGTTGCATGGTTTTCCTTGCATTGTCTCGCTCAGTCCAAAGATATGTATGTTAGATTAAATTCTGCTTCCAAATTGCCCATAGGTGTATGTGAAAGGTAAATAGAGAGTGAAAGTATATGGAATAACTCAGTTGGTGAATAATCTGTGAAATGTTTATTGCTTTGAGTTTTCAGTTAGTCCATATACAATGCAGTCCATATACCTTTAAAGCAGGTGTCAAACATAAGGCCTGGGGTCCAGAGTCAGCACAGCAAAGACTCCAATCCATCTTTGGAAAATATGAATGAGGGCATAAATTTAGACTTTTTAACTGTTTTTTCCTTCAGATTTACAGCCTGTCCTACTGGTAAAGAACTCCCCACAGGAATTCATGCTACAAAAACATAACTAGTAATAGATAAACATTTAAAGAATGTTTATCCTGTTATTTTTCACCAGTTGCCTTAGAGTTTAACTTGCTTCCGACTTTTATCCTCTCATATCTATTTCCTTATGTATGTATGACTAATGATGCTATGCTTACAATTATGGGTAAAAAGCTGCTTTCATCCGGTCGTTAAGTGATGACGTGACGAATCCTACTTGCGGGCCTAAAGTAGTCTGCGTTTAATATGGCTTTTGTGTTGTTAACATGTTTAATGTTATGTATTTTCTTCTATTTAATCTCAAAAAGCTCCTAAAACAGTCAGTGATCACTGTTGACCTCCCTCGGCTTTTATTACCGCAAATCATTTATTTAAGCTCAGTTTTTAAAACCTTAGGATGTAACTACAGCCCAGCCCATGCAGCAGTATATGAATGACTAACCTCGTATTGTGGATGGATTATCTCAGTTGTTCTCCTGGCTGAAGTTTGGTCCTTTTACAGCATCCTGCCATGCGATTACATTTGTTCCTGACCACCGAGAACACTCACGTTAACTTTTATCGAGTGGAAAAAAAGTTAGCTTGCTTATATTATGCTAACATAGCTGTGTCGCTAGCGGTCACGTAGCACATATACCAGCTAGCCAAACTTCAGTAATGTCACTGCTGTTTAGTTTTCTGTCTTCATTTATGTTGGAAGTGATAACAGAGCTGTACGTTTTAATTTGTTTCCAAAACCCCGCAGTCAGGACATGCTATATTGTATTTAGATAGAAGCTAGCGAGCTAACTTCCTGCTAACTTCTAACTCCGTTAAATGTCATAAATTCTGTTTTCATGGATGCCTGGATGTTAAACCCAATTGTTACACCTGGTAGAGCAGAACGCTGATCATTTTATTAAAGATGAAAGACTTTAGACAGTTTTTCAACTCTCAGTAATGCCATAGTGATCGTTTGATATATGGACCTGCAGCAGAGTTTAGGCCCAGACACGGCTAGTGACGTCAGACTTAACGACCGGATTGAGGGAGGCTCTGCATGTTTGATTTGGCAGATGTTAATACCAAGCCACCCTTCCTAACACAAAACCAAAGGAACTCTCAGGGATTGTATGTGTGCCTGGAAAATGACCCCAATGCTGTTCCAGTAAACGAATAATTATATGACGGTATGAGTCAAAGCAGAATGAGTCAAAGCACACCTGCCACAACTTGAATCCCAATTTCATCCCTGGGCTTCTTCTAAGATTAACAATCAATCACTGAAGTATATGCTACCCAAGGTTAGCCATGTCACAGTTCAGTGACCAAAAAGTAAGTTTCCCCTAACCACAGAAATCCACATTTCCGCTGCTGTTTATAGATCTTCTCACTAGTTCCTGGCTTATAGAAATTTAAAATGTCTTCTGACTTCCAGGAAGTTGATTCTGTTTATCTGGACAAATTATTATCAGTGGGAGAAACATTTAGTCACTCATCTTCACTCAGCTGACTTCCTCAATCTCACCTCAGCCTTATAACCATTATAAAATGACCAAAATTAGCACCACTGAGCATGAGAACCATCAGGAGATTTTCAGAAACCACAAGCCGCAGGCATATAAAGGTAGGCCTTTATACCCAGCGAAGAATCAAGCAGGCTTTTGTAGTGTTCAAATTTTTCAGAAGGGAGTACAGGAAAAAATATCTATCATTTAAAAATATTTAATTTTCTTCAGCAGTTGAAATTACTAGTTACAGCGCTGGACCTTTCTGTGAGTTCGGGCCATACAGTTTTTATACTGCGAGAATACCAAATGATGTCTGTCTTCTTCCAGAACTTATCCTGATGTCTCCATTCGACCTCCTCTTCGCCCACATCCGCTCCTCGTCGACCTCCTATCTGCACCTGCATCACAAAGACACACACAAAAACACTTCAAACTTCTGCAGCCAATGCTTAAGCGCAGTAATATCTGACTCTCCAGACTTGATTTTAGCTCCATTGTAACTGAAATTTTATAGCGGGCATCCATCAGAACACATATCGCATTCCAATTCAGTTTTCTTTATTTCATTAAAACTTTAAATAATGAAGCCCTTCTGTAAAAGTGAATTTATTCTAACAGTAGCCCACTGTTGGAAAGAAAGCACATTTGGCTTCTTTCATGCTCCACTTGGTTGCACATCAGTGGACAGGGTCTTTGAGAGAAAGAGTTTCTGCTAAAGCTGTTGTGACAAGCTACACCTCACAAATTCATTTGGAATTAACTTATCCAAGTAGTTTTATTTCCTAAAAAGGGAGCAAAAGTAAAATTCTCCTAAATTAGTCATGCTAACATTCCACAAAATAAATAACACTTCAATGTACAGCATAATCTCTCAACAGCCAGTACAGACTCTCATGCTAATAGTTGGAGAGAGTTTAAGTTGTATGGGTGTGTTTTTAAACAGCATTCTATCTATTCCAGACATACTCACAGTCTGCCAGATGACTAGATAATAAACTATTGCATTTCAGCTACACCAGGGGACAGACCAGACACAGTTACAGTAAAATGGATGAAGGCTTATTCTAAATTATGTAAATGATAAAATGATTCTGAAAGTGGTCCAGTGTTAAAAAAAAAAAATCCTCTCTATGAATGCGCACACACCATAGGGTCAACAGCAGTCATCTCTACACAACTCTCCTCAGAGTTCCAGTTTACTGGTATTGAGACCCAATAAACAGTCTAAATACTTTGGCAGGAGTTTAAATGGGCAGCCTAAACCACATGCAACTAAATGAAAACAGTTCTGAACTAGCGGATCAAAATTCCTCAGTGGTTCAAAGTTCAAACAGTACTTTGCAGATACTGAGTGTTTGTTTGACCCCAAATCATATTGCCAGCAATAAAGAATTCACTGATGATAGAGACTTTATCTTTTTTCAACAGATTAAATTAAACCTCGTGCACTTAATGTAAAATGCAAACTCTATAACTGTTCTGTAACAGTGACTAGTACTTACAATACTCATGGTCCTGAGTTTTTCACTCAATGTGTAGTTCTTTTTTAATTTTGTTATCTTCGAATGATTTGTAAGGGCTCTTTATGGCTTTGTGTGCTCAGATCTTAGCTTCAGTTCCGGATGACTTGAAGTTTATTTAATTAAATTCCTTTTGTGGTCCCATTCTTCTTAGTTTAATTAGTCAAGTTAAAAAATATTTTCCTGTTCTGGTCAGTTGTGGTTGAGCCAAGCGTCTAGTCTGCATCTTAGTCTATTTCCTGTTTTATTTTGACAGCTTGTGTCCTGTGTTCAGTTTTGCTTCTTCCTGTGCCATTACGTCTTTTCATCCCAGCTGTGTTACCCATGTGTTTCCACTTCCCTCGTCATACCGTTTCCTTTTCGTCATTGGTGGGTACGTTCCATGATCCACCTTTCCTTTGTTAAAGTGTTTAGTGTTTTGTCATGGTCCCTGTTTATCCCAGGCCAGGCCCACGAGGCTACATTTATTTATTGTAATACTGCTCTCTCTCATGCCTGGGCAGATCTCACTGCGGGCCTCCACCTTTGGCCCACGCACCTGTCTCCAATCACTCAGCTATTGTGTTTCTATGCCATTTAAAGCCGGAGCTAAGATTCCCTCGTCGTTGGATGATTGTGCTTGACACGTTAGTGTTAGATTCTAGCTTTGTGAAAAGATCTAAGATATACCTTCATAAGCTGTTTCTTTTTGACTTCTCTTCCTTCTCCTGTGAACAGTTTCCCCCGACCTGTGACCAACACAGTCTCTCAGAGTGGGAGCTACTGTTGTGGAGCGCGAGTGTGAGAGACCCTTCTCCCCTCTCTGGATCACCCTTATGGACCTCTGGGACCCCGGATTTCTCCCCAGCTGTACATATTTAGCTATTGGTGTTTTCTGTAAATAAAGAGCTGTGCGCAGACTGAGACTGTGACTTTCAGTCTGCGCTTGAGTTCCCATCCACTCACCGTGAGATGTTTAGGTTAGCTCTCCCAGTTTCGTCTCTTTACCTCTGACTTTGTTGCCTTTTGCCATCAGCCCCAAATAAACCGTCTCGCTTTCGTTCACTTCCATCTCAGCTGTGTTGTCTGCATTTGGGTCCTCACTTAAAACATATGATCTGCCGCCAGCAATCATGACAGGGCTGGGAAAAGTTGGTTTAGTCATGTTTGTTCAAAGCACATCATGTAAGCCAGCGGTCCCCAACCCCCAGGCCATGGACCAGTACTGAAAGGGATAACAGGACTAATTACTGCCGTCAGCTGATCCCATGTGTAAATAATGCAGCTTTCCATTTGTCCAAAAAAAAAAAAACAAGCAAAACAAAAAGGTTTACTTTCTTTTGTTTGACATATTGTCATGATGAAAAATAACTGTAATAACTGTAAGAAAATAACTGTTTCCTAACAGTCATGTTTATGTGCGATAAACACCCACTCAGTAGACATAATTCAGCTCCACACTCATTAGTTGTGATTTCCTGCCTGAGGAAACCATTGCTGAGACAGCACACATTTCCTGAAGTTGTGATCAAGAACCGCTAAGAGGTCTCCAGAAACCACAGACCATTGGATGTAGGCCATCGACTTTGCTCAAAGTCTGCTGGCAGAACTGATCTGCAAAGTCTGCCAACAGAGTCTGCAGACTCAGTCTCTGTGTTGGCTACAGCTGCCTTTAGCAGATGTGACCAAAACCTCCATTCTAACTGAGTATTTAAAGGTTGCACCTACAAGAGCAATTTAGGGCCAAATGACAATTAAATTCTCTAAATTCTCTATTCTCTCTCATTACAATTTTAATGAATAAAGTCGTACTGTAAAAGGGATTTTGTTCTAAAATTACCTCACTGTTGAATAAATACATCATTTTTGCCATTATTCACTATCATGCAGACCAATGGAAAAGGTCTTTGAGAGACATAAAGGTGAGGTGGTAAAGTTGTTGTCTGGTGACAAGCTACTCCTCAGCTACACGCCAGGATACATCCCAAATAAACCTATCCAAGTAGTTTTAGTGACTAAATGATGTAGAACAATGTAAAAACAAAAAACAACAAAAAAATGTAGACTAACAGAACAGCACACAAAAAACAATACAGCAAGAGTAAAATTCTCATAAAAACCCACATTATCAACAGCATTACTAATTCTGCCATATGCAACTAATTCATCGACAGACAGGCCAGACTCTGTCATGCTGATATATGGGGCCAGCTTAATGCAATACAAAATGTCCTCATCAGATACCTCGCATCTCATGACACGCCATAGTTCATTATTACTGTGTAAGGCACTGGGCCTGCTGGTATCTCACAGTTTACTACACAGCAGCCATCACTACAATTTCCTTCACAGAGTAGCTCTGGGGAAAATGTCAATCAAATTAGGAGCAAGCAAGCAAGGAAATTCCATAATTCCAGTTGTTGTTGTTTTTAATCACGTCTGTTCTCTATTATTATTTTAACATTAAAAAAAAACAAACATACTGTCTGTTTGTTAGCCACTAGTCATCCACTTCAAGACTGGTTATACATGTTTAACTGCTCATTATCACCAAAACAGAAATAACTAATCAGGCCATCACAGCAACTCAGCCCATGTAGGCATGCACAAGTGGTCAAGACCCATAGTATACCACTCCTCTCAGGTAAGAAAAGGAATCTGAGGCTACAATTCACTTACCTAAATTGGACAGTAAAAGATTACAGAAACATTGCCTGGGCTTGTTTTTTTTCCCCACAGATGTGTGGGTGTTTTTTCTCTCTGTTTTCTTAATGCTTATAACTGTCAATCACCCATTAACACCCAGATGGAGGCATGGGAAACAATACCGGGTTTAGTTTCTTTCCCAAATACTAAACTGGTGAACAACCCACTCTACCTTCCGAGTTAGAGCCAGGGGATGTGCAGTGGATGTGCCCCACACCTTATAGGTGCCGGACAGCCAGAGAAGAGGAGATATGAAAAGGATTTGTTTTGAATACAAATAAATATTTAAAGTTCTAAATGCTGTCTTTATTTACCACAACCCCCAATCACCAGACATCAAGACCTATATCTGTTTTATGATCAAAGTAAAAAGAAACTCAAGGCTCATAATTTGTTTTGATTTCTCATTTCCCAAAAGAAATGAGATGACAAACATTGCTTAGATAGCAGGCATATTCACAAAATTGCGAGTGAGAACTACCAAGAAGTCTCCAGACACTATAAGCCGTGGGAGGTAGGCCATGAATGGTCAGAGATGCTTATGATGAAGTCCTACTGTATAAAAGGAATTTACTCTAACAGTATCCCACTGTTGGAAAGAAAACACATTTCTGCCTTCTTCCATGCTCCACTTCCTTACACATCAGTGGACAGGGTTTTCACCAGATCCTCCCAAATTCCTTTGAATTAACCTATCCAAGTAGTTTTATTGCCTAAAAAAGGAGGCATGAGTAAAATTCTCCTCAATTACTCATGCCAACATTTTTTGACAAATACCCAGACCAGACTCTCACGGTAATAGCTGGAGACACTTTAGGTCATGTGGGTGTGTTTTTAAACAGGATTCTATCCATTCCAGACATATTGAACTATGCCGTTTCAACTGTGCCAGGAGACAGACCAGACAGTTTACTAAACACATTCACTAAAAATCTAACTTGAAAGATTTAATGAGCGATTAAGACACTGACACAGCTAAAACATGAACATAACCATGCTGCTAGGATGCTGATTGGTCTGAACCAAAAGCACACAGCTGGACCCCCGAAAAAATGGATCACCCTCTGATTACAGCCTCACAAATCTCACAAGAATGTTTCTGTCTGCCATAGTAAGGGCTTCAGCACTCAACAATCTGATTTTTGTACAGCTACTTTTCATTTCATTTTAGTCACAGGCCACAACTAGCAACAACTAATGGTTGATGGATGCATTGCTGTGACACATTTTTCTATTGGTGTGAAACTATTGTTGTGTTGGAATCTATCATATATGTGGGATGCTTATAATTTGATTTTTATGGTTGATTTTTTTTTTCCCAGGGAGCTTTGTTGTTAACTGAGCTGCGAGTTCAAGATCTTCCTCACTGAAGATCTCCCAGTTAACTTACCTCCATTATGTAAACACCTCTCAATATTTATAGATGAGGGAGTGGTGCTTACACTATTCTCCTTTGATGAGTCAGTCTAGTTAAGAAAAGGGTAAATAACCAAATCCCTGCTACTCTAATAACAAGAAGACCAGTAGTTGTATTTTGATGTGATATTGTTTGTGTGACACCCTGTGTTATCTGGCATCTATGGGTATAAAATACAAAAAAAGGCTGAGTGTTAGGATTGGTAGTGTTGGTTGCAGATGATTGCTTTCTTTTATCCATTAGTTCTTGGAACTTAATCTTTCATGTCTAAAGCTTCACGAAGAGATGAATACTGAGTCACTCTCAGTGTTGTGACAGGCCAGCTTTAGCTGGTGGGCAATCCTAGAGCAATGTTTCCCTCTGCTGGAGTATTTGTAAATCACATTAAAAAGTTCCTCACTGATGTTCACATAGAAAATACACTATTTCCTCCTGAGAAGCGAGGAAAAAATAATGTTCCCATTAAACCTTTTTTGGAATTTCCTTCCCCTTTGGAGTTAAAAGAGGCCACCCAAACACCTGAGATATCAATGGAAAGTCGAGGATTTCCTCTATGTCATACATCAGGACCTAAGAGGGTAGCTCAAATAAGTCAAAAGATACAGACCAAAAACAAATGTCCATTACAGAGGACATAAATAAATAAGCTGTTTCTCAGGAGGATATACTCTGTATCAGTATGCTGAAACTACAGTTTTACTGGACTGCTTATGCCTCACCAAAAACAGCTATTATTGCTAAACCCTTTTCCTGTGGTTTAGTTGGAAAACACCGTGAAAACTGTAAGCCAAACTGTGTGAAAAACCAAATTGACACTTGAAATTGCTCCATCCACTTACTAGAAAGAAAGTGCTGTACGCTGGACCAGTGGATGTTTCAAGCAAAACTATATGAGCATGGTGCCAAATGAATTTCAAAGAGATGTATTCAAAATAGCACACTGCTTCACACTTTTGAAAGAAGTGCTGCCTTCATAGGACTAATCAGAAGCAGGAAACATCAGAGAATGTACAGGATCAAGGTCACATCATGTTCTCATCACTCACCATAAACAAGCTGCTGGGGAGTTTATGAGGAATCAAAGTGAGACAAAACACCTCCTCTAAAGGATCCTGGTGCAGTTGTGTGGCTTGCACTCAAGTCTGATTACTGTGTTCACAAACAAACCACACTGAAGTGGAAAATTAAACCAGAGCTCAATTTAAACAGACTAAACAGCCCAGCTATGAAAACGCGCTGCTCCTATTCTAGGTGGAGATGGTGGAGGAAGAAGTCCAAGGAGACAATTAGTGTCAGAAGAAAATCACTCCACTCTTATTGACCATCTTCACAAACTTCAGAGTACTTCTTCTGTAGGACTGAGAGACAACCACATGGTGGAGACAAAGGTTGTTAATAGAGCCTCATTAGAAGGAGTTTGTGAATATGGTCATCACCAACAAGATGAGAGATTCAAAGGAGAACACTTGAAACCCAGCACATATTTAGGTGGATAAATACTGTCAGATGTTCTAGGAATTGAGGAATTGGGAGCATGAAACAGTTTAAAATGTCTGGGTATGCTGATGCGTTTAGAGTTCCTTTCACTGGAACTAAGGGTCCAAGCCCAGCAGCATTCAGCCCCACACCATATTCACACCGTATCAAACTCTACACTTGGCACATTAAATGTCATGGTTCGGCTGTGTGGCAGGCAGAACTGGACCAAAACGTAGGACTCGGAGACAAGGGTGAACTAAAAGAGGCGTTGTAGCTGAAAACTCCATTAAATAAACTTGCAAAAATAAAACCTAAACTAGAACCTGGAAATGAATAACTGAACACTGAGAAGCTAGAAACTAGGATCAACGCCACAGGGCACACTGAAGGAAAAATCACACAGCATTATGAGGGCACAACACTGACAGAAAGAAACACAGGGCTTAAATACACTGAAGGATAATGAGGGGATGAGACACAGCAGGAGAGCACAGCAGAGAGTAAGCAAACATAATAAGACAAGCAAAATTAGATACACTGCACACAGGAGAGTGACTATCAAAATAAAGCAGGAAACATGGCACAATTCACAAAGATGCAGACTAGACACTGAGACATGAAACATGACAGACCTGGACACAGAGGAAACATGAAACACAGAGACAAAAAGGTAACCAAACATGGAACACTGGGAAGGTACAGAAACAGAAACAAGAAGCTAGAAGTATAAAACATAACATCAAGAGAACTAAAACTAGGAGTAGCAAATAAGAAATACAAATTAAACAGATACAAAACACTGGGTTATCGACCAAGGACTGTGACAATACAGTCACGCATCACTCAGCCATGGAAACATATTCCATGAAGCTTTCTGCGCACTGTTCTTGAGCTAATCTGAAGGCCACATGAAGTTTGGAGGTCTAATGATTGACTCTGCAGAAAGTTGGTGACCTTTGTCATTATGTACCTCAAAATCTGCTGACCCCACTCTGTGTTATGGCATTTGTGGCTGACTTGCTGTCATTCCCAATTGCTTCCACTTTGTTCTAATACCACTAACAGTTGACTATAGAATATTTAATAGCATGGAATTTCATGACTAGATTTGTTGTACAGGTGGCATCCTATCACCCTAAGCACCCGTTCTTTCACAAATATTTGTAAATACCGTCTGCTTAGGTGCTTGACTTTATACACCTGTGTCCATAGAAGTGATTTGAACACCTGAACTCAATGATTTGGATGGGTGAGTGATAAAGTCATATAACAAATGTCTGTATAAACAGGCAGAGCCTCACTAAATACAGGATCTAATCAGCAGGCCTGTTATCACCCATGCATAATTAAGTTGTTTTTTTCCCCTCTGCCCAATCATTCTATACATTGTGATCAGCCTGCTCTCTCACTCTTCACAGTACTTACCGAAGTGAAACTATAAGGAAATGACACTAAGTCTAATATATGCTAGTCATATGCATTCAAAAATCTTAAACACACAGAAACACAGTCTCACCTTAACCTCCTAAGACCCGAAGTCTTCCACGGCATGCATTTTTAATTTCTCTTTGATATTTGGGCATATTGGGGGCCGATGAATGTAAAAACAAAGAATTACCAGATTTTTTTTTACCTTATTTTTGTTTTTAAGAAAAATGAGAGCCACATATAATAATGGATTGGATTTATATAGCGCTTTTCAAGGCACCCAAAGCGCTTTACAATGCCACTATTCATTCACACACTGGTGGAGGCAGCTACGGTTGTAGCCACAGCTGCCCTGGGGCAGACTGACAGAAGCGAGGCTGCCATATCGCGCCATCGGCCCCTCTGGCCAACACCAGTAGGCGGTAGGGTAAAGTGTCTTGCCCAAGGACACAACGACCAGAACAGAAAGCCTGGGGATCGAACCGGCGACCTTCCGGTTACAGATGCGCTTCCAAAACCCCTGAGCCACGGTCGTCGAACATATGAGACTATTTGTTTAAAATTTTGATAGAACAGTAGCAGTATAATGTCCTCTTAAGTGGATATCAAGCCCTTGTAGAGCAAAATTTAGTATTTTGGGCTAAATAACCCAAAATGTGATGTCCACATATGTGGACACCAGGTCCTAGGAGGTTAAAGTGGGCAATCTCAGTGGGCAATCTCAGTGCGCAACCATAAATTGTAAACAAGATGAATATACCCACATCCACACCATGCTCCTACACAGACCTTTGCAGACCAGTTGTAGCTGTTCAATGTCACCAGGAGGCAGTACAAAAAAAGAACCAGTCTGTAGGCTATTTTTTATGTTCATGCTTCTATTGGTCCTTCGATTTCAACCCGTTCTCACTCCCGACGCGCAAAATAATGACGATTTGTCACGTCCCTTAACTTCTCATGCTGACGCTAAAGGTACCCTTCCACGTTTTTATGCGACGCTGTGGGTTGTCAATTCATTCCAATATGAACCCGCTCGCGGCGATCAGAGACGCTTCGAGCAGAGGCTCCAGCCATCCATTTACTCCAATAATAACCCCGTCACGGCGAAACATGACGCCGTGAAGCACAATCTAACTGGACAACCGGGGACCCTCTGGAGAACGGGTTTTTCTCCCTAATTTAATGCTTTCTTTTAATGACATCGTTAACATTTCTCAACAAAAACACATGAAAGTATCACTGATAATTCAACAATAAAATCGCTTCATGTTGTGGCCATCACACAGTGCTTTCCAAACTGATTCACGAGCTGAAAGTGCTCAGATTTAACGTACATAATCCTTTGTTAGGTTTATTATTTTCATTTCACACGTAAAACACATTTATAGATTCATTCACCACTCCTGTTAGTTTTGGATGCGCTCGGCTCCAACCAATCAGACCAATTTACGCAGACGCACTAATCCCGTAACTGCACACTACCCATAATCCTCAACCGCCGTTGCTATGGAAATGAAGATAACAACTGCTTGGTGCTACACGTTATTCCTTTATTTACTCTAAAATAATAACCAGCGATAATACGAAAATAAACTGGCCCAGCGTTTAATTATGTAATTAAAAATTGCAAATTTTATTATTTTATTTTATTTTTTACAAATTGCAATATTTATCTACAGCGCGCCTTTAGCGACACGTCAACAGATCTTAAGCAAGGCGATTGGATGGTTTTTACTGCAATGCATCTTGGGAGTCGTAGTAAATGTATCTTTCAACTCACGGTCCTGCAGCGAATTTTTCGACTCGACACGAGGCAGATCCTAGCTAAGTAAGTTGTGATCAACTGTGGGTAATTTGCATGTTCACTGAAATATTATTTTCAGTGATATTAAACTGATATTAAACTTGAAATGTTTTCACAGAGCAGTCTGTGTACCAAGAGAACTACTTCTGAAAAAGTTTATTTAATTTTTTTTTGTGATGTATTCTCATGTGTAAGACACTTGCTTGGCCACCCAGCTAATGTTAGTACTGCTCTATTTTAGCAATGTATATTTTCTGTAATTAATTCAGTTTTTTTAACCCTATTCACGTAATTAACTCAATATTAACGACTTTAATCTCGTAATTGATTTTTTTTCTAAATATGGTGTAATACTGCCTCGTAATATAAGTTATTTCTTTGGTCATAAATTATTTTTGTAATCATTTCACCAAAACAGACCTGAAATAATCCCTACATGTTCCATTTTCATTTGCAGAAATGACAAAGCCAAAAACCAAACCATGCCCTTCCTGTCAGGCTCCAAACACCTGCAACAGGAAGACATGCAGTGGATGCCTGGGCAGCCTGAACGTAAAGGAGGGTTTGAAAAAAAAAAACAAGAACAGTTTAAAAACAGTAACTGGGCTGCCTCTGTTAAAAACAACAGAAATGCGAGCAGGGTGGTTAATTCAGCCCAGTTGTCAGTAAGTTTAAAAGTTCTGATCTAATAAGTGGTTGGTCTGCTAGACAATTCTTTATTAATCACAATTGTCAATGTTTTCTTGTATATCATGAAGTAAGAAACTAACAAGACATGTATATACACATAAAATATTAATTTATAAAAGAGCATAAATAAAAAAGTTATTCACATCAGAATAACATCATCACACTAAAGACATCAAACTAGAAAAAACTTGTTAAAAACTATTTTTATTTAAGCTACTTCTGATTTTTAATTTAATCGGCTATTAACTGAGAGACAAAACATTTCAAGATGGATTTTATCATACATTTACAGGTTTGGTCACCATAAATACTTTTTAACTATCGACAACAATAAAACAACAAAGATGTGAAACTTAAAGGTTTGTTATACATCAATTTGCTTACATGAAAGACTGGCTGCATGTTTTTCTTTGTTGTTCTTGCAGGTTTCAAAACTACACGCCCTGGGCTACCAGCCAATTCTGTTTCTTGGACAGTTTGACCGTAAGGGCCGTATAGTAGGGGACGTGATCACTCAGATCGAAAAAGCGGAAGGTGCTGCACGTGACATCCTCATGAAGATGAGGAAGCTTTATGAACACCTTCTGAGAAGTAAGATATGCTTTGTCCATTATCTGTAACCAGGTGTCCTTATCAGGTAGCCTATCCTAGCTGTCTTTGGGTGATACTCATGGTACACCCTAGATAAGAAGGCAGATCATCACGGGGTACATAGAGACAAACAAGATGGTGAGGATGAGGATAGTTAACAGTCACCAGCTATTCTATTCTACTCTACTCTATTCTGTTCTATTCTATTCTATTATTCAGCCAAGGTTCAGACCAGTAACCTTCTTGCTGTGAGGTGACAGCTGCCCTACATGTCCTGTTGCTAACATAAAATAGTGTTATATATGCCTTATTACCTCCCCATGTGGCGTTCATACACCAAAGCTAGCCATACTGAACCTCTGGTGTTACCCACCTGAACAATTTTGTATGTGTGTGTGTGTATAGTATGGTCTTTCACACTCATGTATATACAAATGTAATTTTAAAAATCTTCACGAAAACCAGACCTTATAATTCTCTTCGAGACTTTCTAGTATAACAAATGTTATAATGTTACCAATATGAACACCAAGATTCTTAAATAACTTATATACTTCTTAAGAGGTTACCTGATTACCTCCCTGAGGTAGTTAGCATCACCATTGTACAAAACTCTTAAGTCACAGTACTAGCTTGAAGTGTCAAATGTTATGCACTACAAAGTCAGGAAAGTAGTGTCATCAGAGGAAAAAAGTCATTAGCTATCTGGATTTATAGTCACACTCATTAATTTATTAATGTACAATGTAGAAAAGCACTACAGATGTCACACTACCCTAGAGGGCACTTGTACTGAATGATTTGGGTCAGTGAGTGTGTGAGATGACTTATTTGACGCCAATATTTACAAGTTGTAACTTTAGTAAAAACTTAACTGAAAACATGCAAATCACTACTTATTATGTGTTTATGTGTACTGTACATTTTTTCAACCCATTTTAATGAATATTTAATATTTAAAATTTTGCAGAATTACAAGCTTCACCTCCTGCTAAAAGTTCTACACCAGCAGCTGGACCATCCTCTGCTGACAGTGTCGATGCTGGACCAGTCCCAGACCCAGAGGCTCTAAACGAGGAATTTATTCTTCATTTAGAGCCTGTACCAACATCTTCCCTCTGTCAGCCTCCTGCATCCTCCTCTTCATCTCTGCTTCCTCCTGCATCCTCCTCTTCATCTCTGCTTTCTCCTGCATCCTCCTCTCCATCTCTGCTTCCTCCTGCATCCTCCTCTCCATCTCTGCTTCCTCCTGCATCCTCCTCTTCATCTCTGCTTCCTCCTGCATCCTCCTCTTCGTCTGTGCTTCCTCCTGCATCTTCCTCTTCATCTCTGCTTCCTCCTGCATCTTCCTCTCTGTCTCTGCTTCCTCTTGCATCCTCCTCTTCATCTCTGCTTCCTCCTGCATCCTCCTCTTCATGTCTGCTTCCTCCTGCATCTTCCTCTATGTCTCTGCTTCCTCCTGCATCCTCCTCTTCATCTCTGCTTCCTCCTGCATCCTCCTCTCCATCTCTGCTTTCTCCTGCATCCTCCTCTCCATCTCCACATCCTGCATCTCCCTCAATTTCTACGGTGTACACCTCGGATGTCCCAAACAAAAAAAGGACAAGGAAAGGTTAGACGTTATGTTATTGTAAATGTACGAAACACATGACAGGTTCGTTAAGTTTGTTAAGATTTCTTTTTCTTAATTTTTGCATTTTCTCCAGTTTTACAGACCTCATGTAAATATTTCATTTGTTATTTTTCAGAATGCCGAAAACACCGTACACAGAAGATTTTCAAATATGAAGAGATAGTAGACAGGAGAGTTGCAAATGTAAGTAATTTAGCCTGCTGCTGTGCAGATTTGTTTGCGTCTTTGGACTTCCCGGATTTGAACTGTGCCTGACTGACTATCCATAAGCTTTTGTATTTGATGAATCTACACTAATTCAGCCACTGAGTCAGGATTTCACTCCAAATAGGACATTAAATAGGAACATACCACCTGATACGACCTGGTCGTGCTGCCTTCCTGATGTTTATGTTCTTTAAAGTCCTCCTGACATCATGCTCAGAAGGAGTGATTGATGTGGAGGTGCTCCCTCCCATTCAGTAACATCTGCTTCGGTTAGTTTTGCTTGTGAGCCACAATGTAAGCAGTGTTGCTTTGCTGACATGCACTCGATGCTGGCAGTACAAGCATTGTAGTGGTTCTTATGTTTTTGTAAACTAATTGTATAATATATTGAGCCATTCAATAGTACACAAATGTTTATAAGCTCCTTTTTGTATGCAACTTGCATGTCTTTCTGAATTAATTGTTTGTTTATATCATGTTTTTCAGAAAAAAGAAGAAGTTAAAGTCAAGTGGAAGCCCTGCTCAACATGGTATGTAGTAACAACTTTGTTGGACGGGAACAGACATTCATATTGTTGATAAATAGTTATCACCTCAATTTGAACTCATGTATTTGGAAATTGGGAGCTTTTAGCTATCGAGCTCCTCTTCTGTGAGGAGCTTGATAGCTGTCCACCTCCAAAGTCCATTATGAGTTTTGGAGGTGGACATGGTCAACACTTTTAAGAGTAGGCATAAGACTTTACTTATTTATAGAGCTTATAGTTAGGGCTGGTTCAGGTCAGCCCTTAGTTATGCTGTAACAGGACCAGACTGCTGGGGGTTAGTGTCCCCCCCCCCTCTCTGTCTGTCTCTTTCAGGGTTATGCAGGCTCAGTATTGGTTGAAGATGCAGTCACGTCTCGTTTTACTAAAAACTCTCCCCTTCTCCCTCACCATCTGTAAACATACATGTCTCAGTAATGCAGTTCATGCATGTTACTAACTAAACTTCTTCCCTGGAGTTTCTGTGCTCTCTCATTCAGCAGGTTCCGATGGATCGTGGCTGCTGCTGTGGTCCTGCTTGACATCTACTACATATATTATTACTCTCTGACTTGATTTATATTACAATGAAGGTGTATAAAGCATGACATGAATATAGAAGATATTTCATCCTAAAAAATTGTCATATGTCACAACCTAAATTATCCTATTTTGTGTGTGGTTGTGGTTGTTGTTTGTTATGTTTTTCTCCTGACAGTGGCAAAGTGTGGGATGACACATGGGAACCTGCGCAGTTTTACACACAGTAAACCAGGCACCACAGGTCGCAGAGATCGCACAGTTCACAGTTTGTAGTTCAGCATAAAAGTTCAAAATAAAATATTTACTATACATTTCAACCAGTGTCAGTCTCTGTTTCACTCTCTAATTGTGGCTTAAGTACCTAACACATTCATGAATCTGATCGATCAATAATATCTTCCCTGCACTCGATATCTCATAGTTTTACATATCAGCCAACATTATTGTCTACATCCTCATAAATATAGAAGTGACTTGCTTATTATAACATATTACAAGTTAAAGTAATACTGCACTGCACGTATAGTAAGTAACACCTACTGTGTATGGGAGCCTAAAGCAAAGTTAACTGCACCAGTACCAGCTTCAAAACATATTGTATATTATATGTTTCTACCTTTTTGTAATATGTCATGTTTAGATGCAGTGACAATTGCACATTTGAAGTTGTGGTCATATGTGGTTTTTATATACAGGGTATTAGAAAACATTTTTTGATATTTTTCTTGTTTGTTTGCACATTATTATTGTGTACATATTACGTATGTAACATTATTGTTAATATTATTATTAGATATCAAAGATACAATTTGATTAAGGGTTTTCCTGTCATAATTTCAATACAAATGCAATTACACACGTAAGCAATAGGATCAAAATAAACTTTTAAAAAGTCTGTTGATCAAATGCTGATTTTCAAAACATTCTAGAGGAAAATAGAGATAAAATAATCTGAACAGTAACAGTGATCTTGGATGATGATGGAGGCTTCAATGGATTATTCTGTTTCAATCAATAGGTTCGTATCTATGACAATAATTTGATAAGTTTAACAGGTTGGTTTAGGCCTGGCAATACAGCAAATATTCACAAACTTTTGTTTTTGAAGAATGTTTATCTTTTTTGGGATGAAGCTATCTGGCAAAATGATACAACCCTTTTAACCTCATCTGTATGTCTATCATGTGGCTATGATACTGGATTTTGGTTTGATGCATATGCAGGTTACAGCTGGGGAATGGCAGTATGTTGTGGATTGATTTGGCATGTTCAACCACTGTTACACCAAACTCTCTCACTTATAACATGATAAAGGCCTCTTACCCAGTGTCATGGATTTTCTATACTTTTGGGGACACAGGGCCAAAGTCTGAGGCAATAAGTCAGATCAAAGAAGGCAATGATTCTAAAATGGGAGTTTACTTATGTCATTATATATATCCAGGAATATGTGCCTGAGGATAGTTGTCATGAAATCAATATTAAATCAAAGTATTCCTTAATTACCACAGCTGACACGAGTTCTCCATAGCTGCCTGCTGTCTCGGGATCTGTCTCCAAAAAGGACCAGGGAGTGCTAACATGTTATGTTCTAAACTGATGAAGAAAATGCACATTAAACATAATATAAACTTACTGAGTGAAGTAATGTCAAGAGGATTCCTTTAGCTCCTATTGGGTTGGTTCCTTGATCAATGCAATACAGAATCATTAATCTGGTTTTATGTAATGTCCTTAAAACATGTCAAAATGAGGCTCACTAGTCTGTGTGGCCTCCACATGCCTGTATGACCTCCCTACAACACCTAGGCATGCTCCTGATGAAGTGGCAGATGCTCTCCTGATGGATCTCCTCCCAGACTCCAGGACTAAAGCATCTGCCCACTCCTGGACATTTTGTGGTGCAGTTGGTGGATGGAGTGAGACATGATGTCCCAGATGTCCTCAATTGGATTCAGGTCTGGGGAATGGGCAGGCCAGTCCACAGCATCAATGCCTTCGTCTTGCAGAAACTGCTGACACACTCCAGCCACATGAGGTCCAGGATTGTCGTGCATTAGGAGGAACCCGGGGCCACCCGCACCAGCATATGGTCTCACAAGGGGTCTGAGGATCTCATCTCAGTACCTAATGGCAGTCAGGCTACCTCTGCCGAACACATGGAGGGCTGTGCAGCTCCCCAAAGAAATGCCACCCCACACCAAAACTGACCCACTGCCAAACTCATGCTGGAGGATGTTGCAGGCAGCAGAAGGTTCTCCATGGCGTCTCCAGACTGTCACAAGTGCTCAGTGTGAACCTGCTTTCATCTGTGAGGAGCACAGGGCGCCAGTGGCAAAGTTGCCAATCTTTGTGTTCTCTGGCAAATGCCAAACATCCGGCACGGTGTTGGGCTGTAAGCACAACCCCACCTGTGGACGTCGGGCCCTCATACCACCCTCATGGAGTCAGTTTCTGACCGTTTGAGCAGACATGCACATTTGTGGCCTGCTGGAGGTCATTTTGCACAGCTCTGGCCTTTCTTTCCTACCCCACAGTACCTTCCCTTACCATTTGTTTCCTACTCTTTTACTTCTTCTTTGATGACGGTTGTCTTTCTAGATAAGCAATTTCATTTGCTCTGGGGCGAGTCACTGGCTCGGGTGCATTCTGGGACTGTCAGTTCACCAGTGTGCTGGCATGCTTCTTAACAAACACATCACTACAGCAAACATCTCAATTGTACTTGTTGATCTCTTCGACAAAACACTGAACAAAAAATTTACTTGTGAGTGTGCTGCCTGGTGCTTTTAAATTTTGTGATAATTTGAGCAGCCCAGAAAGCATCCCATAAATTAAATTATGTTATCGTATCTGAACATGTACACTAGTCATTAAATTAGATGGGAAATAATGATTCAGGGTAAACAACTGCACCAAGGAAATTCCATTTTTCTTCTCAAAATGTAAAATGTCTGTTGAAAAATCACATTAAACAGAGATGTGATTAACTTTTTATTTTACCAAACATAACATCAATGATGACACAATCAGTCTTCATCAGAAGTGCTCAAATCACTCTCAGTGGCATCGTCTGGAATGTCCTCCTCCGAGTCCATTTCCAGGAGTGGTTTGTGGCTGAGGATTCTCTTGTACACGTCCTTTACTTTGAGCATTTCAGCTTTCAGTTCACTTTGTTTTTTTAAAACCAGGCTACAGAGTCCCTTCTGTGCATCCTCCGACATGCCAACAAAGGAGGCTGTAAAAAGAACAAAACAAATAAATATGAGTAAAGTAAAAAAAACAAACAAACAAAAAAAACACCTCATAAACACAAGGAATTAGGATCCTGTAATTAAACATTTTTTTAAAAGGGAGAAGGCAGTGTTAGCTAGCAATCTAGATATAGGTAAAAGATCCAGTAAGACTTTAGCATCTGCTCTTATTTTCAATCGATTCATCAAAAAATTAATAAATAAATAAAGTGCTTACAGTCTGAGGAGATTGTCCCCAACACCACAGATCGCATTCGCAACACTGTCCAGTGAAGCCGCATCTCCCTGCAAAGGATCATCTCCTCCTCTCTCAGGCGCCTCACAGCCATCACCTTCTCAAAGACCTTTCTCTTTGTCCGGAGGTCAGCAGCAGCTACAGTTTAACAACATCAGATGGGAAAACATAGTAGCATATTATGATTCAAGAACAAAACATTCAACTACTGCTCAGATACTGGGAGTTTGTTTAAAAAGGATATTTAGAAATCAAGAGCTTGTGTTCACTTGTGCTCTGCCAGGGCCAAATATCAGTCTGCATGAGGGCATCACTGGATACGATTTGCTTTGTTGGTTCAGCGAGCTTGTTGTAGTCGTCAACAGCAGCCGCCAAGCGTTTCTTCTCAACTAAGATGACCTTGCGAATTACATTTTAATCTACACTCATCAATTTGTTTGCTAGAACAAATCACATCCAGCTCAAACAAACCTGGATCTGATTTTATTCTGTTTACAAAGTAGCTGTACAAGCTGTACAAACTAAGTATCAAACGGTCCATTTCAAAGAAACTGGGACGGACCATTTTGTCTGTAAAGACTTTGTGTTCGCACTCTGATGATGACGACAAGCTCCTCTATTCGTGCCTGCAACGCTCCAAGGCTGCCATCAGTTTGATCACTTTCTAAGTGAGAGGAATATTAATCAGAATACAGGATGAGTAACAGTCACCAAACTACAGTGGACTCTGTAATCACTGACTTGATGACATTCATTATAAGACATCTGGAGCCTTCATGTGCTGCATTATCATGAGATAACAAGTATGTTGGTGTTCAGGTTTATAAAACCAATTAGTACGACATCATTTCAACCCAGGTCCAATCCAATTTGATGAAACGCAACAACTCTGCCATAAATTCTGCTTTTACAAGGCTTATTTTTCATTGTTTGTTGACACTGTCAGAAAGATATTAATTCTACCTTAAGTTCTTTAATGAGGCCATGGTGGGTCCTATTGTTATACACGAGTGCATTATATTGAGACTCACCTTCAGCCCATTTCTGCACATCAGCCACTCATTGCTGCAGTGTGTCGGCATCCACACCCAGCTCATTTTTGGTTGCATTCAGGATCTCCACTTGTTCTCTAAGGATCCTTATGATCCAAGAATACATTAATAAATGTCATTCATATTGACATTAAGAGTACTGGTGTTTTCCCCCATTACCACACACATTAAAATGGTTTTTGAAAAAAAATAAATAAATCACCTTTAGATATTTCTGGCTCAAAGTGCGGCCCAGTTGTTCCACTTTCCTTTTGTTCCACCCCAAAGCCAGGAGGGTCAGCATGTCTGTTCGCCCTGCATTTTAGTTAGTATACAAATAAGAATTAATGAGCAGGAGACTGAGTGGAATCTCAGACACGGACACATACCTGCTTTAGACATGTACTTCGTTGTGATGGCCGCCCTAGACAGGAAACTGTTTACTTGTTCCACCTCTTCTCCAACTGTTGAATCGGCCCCATCCTGAAACGCACCTCCCCATTTGATTTATAGAAAGGAGGTCACAATATATGACTGCTGAATTCATTCAACCTTATAACAAAATGTCTCAAACTAATCCAAAACTACAAGCTGCAGTATACCTCGCATTTCCAAGTGTGAGTCTTTGCATGCATGACGGAGAGAAAAGGACGCATTGACAAGAGGTTCCTCAGCTCAGGGCACTGCTGAGCCACCTTGGTTAAATATGGGAAATATTTACAGGCCACATCGGAGCAAAGGAACGTAATATGTCCTGGGACGTTAGCTGCCAACTTCCTCTGGAGAAAAAGGGGGTAAGCAAAGATCTCCCCTCGAAACATGTTCAATGCAGCTAAGAGGACTCCGTGGCGACAAACAGCTATTTCCATGCCCTCTTCATCCAACTTCCCAGTGGACTTTTTGGACGACTCCTTTGCTGCAGTCCAAGATGAAGATCCGCACAACCCTTTCCCCGGGACCTATACACTCAAAGATTTTAACATAAAAGACATGGCATGATTAAGCCCTATCAGGGACAAACTTTTTAAAACAAATGCATAACAATTAGCTGAATTAGCCTTGAGTCACACAAGACCTCATATCTCCCCAGGACAGCACTGATAACACAAAATAAAAATCATGGGTTTTTTTTTTTTTTTTTTTTTTTAAATACACATGGTGAGAAAATTAAGTACACATTAAGATAAAGTAAAATAAATATCCACCCATCCATACATACACACACATATATATATATATATACATATATACAAATATACATATATACACACACACACACACACACACGTATGTGTATATGGTTATGGCATTAATGTCATTTTAACAAGATTAACGCTAACAGCACTAATATATATGTGTATCTTACATGATTTGTGTGTCTCTGGATGCATTTCACAAACTCAGCAACTTCCTCATCTTTTTCTTTTCAAAGTTCCCCTGCTCTGAAGTGCTGAACGAACACAGTGACAGTTTGAAAAGAAACATTAAAATACATTTTTCTACAAATCCATATTTGACTTATGTACACAATGCATAACGTACCTTGCATTTGACTGAAAGCGATAAAGCTTGCGGTTTCCATCAACTGAGACGGCAAGCATGTCTGGAGTGCAGGCAGGGCAGCTAAAGCATGGCTCCTTGCACATCCTGTCCACCTCAAACTTTACAGCACTCCACTCCAAGAAACTTTTACTGAAGGCATCAGCTGATATTCGGCCAGTCTTTTACATAGAGGACATACAACAGAATATTCAAGGACAGTCATCATAAACATTGATTTGCACAATTTCCTTAAACTTGGCAAATTTAGAAACTCACCCTTCCAAAATGGGCTGTTCGTTCATCCAGCATTTTGACAAATGCCTTAAGTGACATCCCTGGTGCAGCCTTCTTAATGTCATAGAAAGACTGAAAGACATCCATTGAAAACAGGGTGCAGAAATTTAAGGTGCCAGGCCAATATCCACTACCCAGGATGTCCTTAACTGAGGGGGACCACATTAGGCCACAGCTGGTGCAGCTCACCACTGGCAGTGCAAGGTTATAACGGCTTTTAGAAAGGATAAGGATAAATTCAGTCATGGCTCAAAGCATTCATTTTTTTCATGTTGTTTTCAAATCGGTCTGGTAAATCCAAATGACCTTTGACAGGTGCCCACATATACTGCGGGCCGAGGGTAATTCAAACCAAGATAGCAATGCACAATTTGCAATAAAACCTCCAAACACATCTATTGTGTATGTAGTGTGTGACAAAAGGGCAACTTACCATTTATGGTTACAAGAGCCACAATTGCGCCGGGTGAAACCTCAACGTTACCTGCTGGGCAGTCACACACATGGTCTGGCCTTTGCACAGGCAACAGCCGAACGAACATTAAAACACACAATATATATAAAAAGAATTGGAAATTAACTGATACACAATAAATATACAATAACAGCACCCACTCATACTCGTACATAGCAAGAAATGCATAAGACTTAAAAACCGTACCTATTGGCTTGTGAAACTCTGATGAAGGCTGCAAAACCCTCCTGTTACTGCCTCTCTGCTGTGCAGGACAAAGCGTGTGTGAACTGCAATATCACAGTCAGCACAAAGGAATGGAAGAGGCAGGCAGTCCAGACACCTCACAACTACTTGTTTGCCACACTGACACACACGGTGTGACTGTGGATCCAGAGTAGCTAACATATTGTCTATAAGACAAGGCCTGGCCTCTTTCCACTTTTGCGAGGACACCATATTTCTGATCGCCCAGTGAGTAGCAGCTGATTCAGATGACGTCTCACAAGCCATTGCTGCGTCCTCTTCTCCATCCTCCAACATCTGAAGGAGCTCCTGACGAAGCACCTCAGTTCCATACACTAACAGAAAAAAAAATAAAGAAAGGAAGAAACTCTTCCACAAAGTGAAAAACACTAGGCAGTATGTTTCTTAGGACTGCACAAAAGCCCTGCATAACTCAACTATAACAACAAATATAAAAGTAAACAGAAATCACAATATATACAAGAAGGTAAAGTACCTTTTGTTGGGTTGACACTGGCAACATAACTAGGTTCTTCACGTGGACATTGATGCTGATCTCTGGACACTGGGGGGGGAAAAAGAGATTGAAGAATATTTACTTACTGAAATTCTTTGGTGAAAACAAGTTGTGAGATAAAATCAATGGTTGTGTGAACACTGACCACGTGGCATGCAACTAGTACTTCGACTGGTTGATGGTCTGAGGAATAAAATCTCCCTGTCTGTCACGTGTTTTCCAGCGCACTGGTCTTGGCTGAGGTTCACTCTGTGCATCATTCTAGGCAATTAACAAGGAAAAAAGGGAACACCTAAAATACAGTCCATGATTAAAGCAAAGATTATCAAACATCTTAAGTTAACCAACTTAATTTGACATAAACTTAAAAAAAATTCAAATAATATAACGTTTACTCCGTACAAAATATTAGACAAGCGTGTTCCCTCTTTAACAACTGTTTCCACTAAAAATGTTACCTGCATATCTTGAAGGAGTTCGTCAGCAGCCTGAAGCTCTTCCTCCAGCTCGGGATCCTCTGAATCACTCATTTTCAAGTTAAAGAGGAAAGAGATTTTTGCAGAACTCAGTGACATAACCACATAACTAACGCAATTCAAATGATTTTCAGTCTTGGCGCTCCGGTTAACGTTAGCAATTAACGTTAGCATCATCAGTTTGTA
The DNA here is from genome assembly GCF_051167445.1 of Perissodus microlepis. Taxonomy (NCBI): domain Eukaryota; kingdom Metazoa; phylum Chordata; class Actinopteri; order Cichliformes; family Cichlidae; genus Perissodus; species Perissodus microlepis. The sequence continues at coordinate 16,789,276 of NC_140474.1, forward strand.
AAGAGCTAGCAGAACTCTTAGCGCAAAAACTGCTTTACGCACTATGTGAGGGTATTTTGCAACAAACAAGTCCTTTAACGTTTGTAATAGATTTAATCCATCATCGTTGGATTAAATGGCTAATGCTGCAGTAGCCACCTAGCAAGCATGCTGACGGTAGCTGTAGCCATTTTTAAATGCATTACACCGTTTCGAGATCAGTCACCTCTGTTTGTTTGAAGCTTTTATGAAAAACAAACTTTGAAACACACATCAAGGTATTACTTTAAATATATGTATTTTTTACATACCTGCATTAGAACCAATCAGTACCGCCTCATTTTCTTATTCTTATAAATGCGTCTCTCCGTTCTCCCATCATCCTTTGCTTACACAGGTTGCGTCTGATTGGTTGGAGCCGAGAGCATCCAAAACTAACAGGAGTGGTCAATGAATCTATAAATGTGTTACGTGTGAAATGAAAATAATAAACCTAACAAGGATTATGTACGTTAAATCTGCGCACTTTCAGATCGTGAATCAGTTTGGAAAGCACTGTGTGATGGCCACAACATGAAGCGATTTTATTGTTGAATTATCAGTGATACTTTCATGTGTTTTTGTTGAGAAATGTTAACGATGTCATTAAAAGAAAGCATTAAATTAGGGAGAAAAACCCGTTCGCGGAGAGGGTCCCCGGTTCTCCAGTTAGATTGTGCTTCACGGCGTCATGTTTCGCCGTGACGGGGTTATTATTGGAGTAAATGGATGGCTGGAGCCTCTGCTCGAAGCGTCTCGAGCGGGTTCCTATTGGAATGAATTGACAACCCACAGCGTCGCATAAAAACGTGGAAGGGTACCTTTAGCGTCTCTCTTTGTTAAGTGTCAAAGAGAACGGGTTGTCGATTTAGGCACTGCCACAGAGACAAAGTCATAACAGAGAAATAATTCCTCTGGTTTTGGATTTTTGATGTTTGCTGTTCAAGACAACTTTTCAATACCCAGCACACCATCCAGTCTGCAGTCTGTTTCACCTTGCAATTGCTGAATAATCCTAGTCCATCAGTAGCGGTTTTTGATACGGGCGACACGGGCGGTTGCCCGGGGCGGCATCATGGTGGGGGCGGCATCACGGGCATCGGCAAAAAAAAAAAAAATTACTCGTACTTATGCTGCCCCGACATCGTGCCAGCGCATATCGGGAATGGCATAGGCACCGATTGGTTTTCTATCGCCCATTTGCTGGGAGTAAGGGCGCCCTCCGTTTGCAAGATGCGCCTGCTGCTTGCGACACAGGGAGGAGAGGACGGAGCGGCGGCGGATTCTCTGGCTGGCTGGAGCAGCATCTAATAACCAACTCGCAAAATAAAAAAAATTAAAACAAACCAACAAACACGAAAACACCAGACATTATAATACAGACTTATAATTTGCACCGATGTTTTTTTCGAAATTCTATACACGAAAAGTGAGCGCGAGAGCCCTCGGTGAGCCTGCTCGCTGATGAAGTCAAAGTAAACTTTATTGTCATCTCCGCTACATACAGTCCAGTATATAGAGAGACGAGACGACGTGGCTCCAGTTACAGCAGTGCAAGTAAACAAACAACAAATATAAGGAGAGTAAGAAAATAAATATACACTTTAAGACACGTGGTAAAGGGATCAATAACAATTTAAAATTTATAATTTACAGTTTGATGATTTAAAGTCTCACACACAACCCGTCGAAAGGGGAGGGGGGCCTGCTTTTTCCAAATAGAGCACATTTCATTCATAATGTTGTAAATCCAAGCCCATTATGTATTCATGATTTGGACCCTGGGTTGTGCGAAATCCCAGAAATAAACCCTAGACAAATCGAATCTGTGAGCTAAGGTGTAAGTCTATTTGGTTATGTTGTGGTAATCCTCGGGTTGGGGGATGGGTGTTCATACTGGAGTGCAAAATTAAAACCAATGGAAGATGGTCAAGAAAAGTTCAAAGCCATCAGGTGCTCAGTTTAGAAAAAAGAGAAAAGAAGAGGAGGAGAAACGAGCAAAAGATACAGGTAAGCAGATGTGTCATTGGATAATGGCAGGTCATCCTGAAACAATTAGAATCAGAATCAAAATACTTTATTAATCCCTAAGGAAATAATGTGTGGGGGGGCTATAGGACCGCCACTGAGTCCATCCTTAGTCCATCCGAATCTCTGAAGCTCCCGCAGATTTAATGACCTTCTGGCATGAGTTTACCACACAGATTTTCAATAGGATTCAAGTGAGGTCTTTGCGCAGGTCACTCTATAACGTTCACTTTGATCTCCAGGAGGTAGTTCTCTACCAGAAACAACATATTTTTGGATCATTGGCAGACAGACTGGAAGGCAAAGCGACAACCAAACCCAGTTTTACTGCAGATATTTTAAGGTTGTCTTTCAAAATCTTCACATATCCTTCTTTCGTCATGATTCCAAGTTCTACATGCACTGAAGCATCCCCACATCATAATACTCCCACCACCAGGTTTCACTGTAGCAATGGTGTTCTTTGGGTTGAATGCTTCTTCATCTTTCTTCAAAGATAAGCAACACCTTTATAGTTATAGTTTCGTCTCATCTGATCAAAATATGTCTTTCTAGCATGCATAATCTTTCTCCAGGTTATCCTTAATATACTTCAGTCTAGCTTGAAGATGTCTCTTCTGCAGAAGTGGAATTTTTCTTGGTCTGCAACCTCAGATTCCATTTCTGTGCAGCACATATTTAGATGGATACATATTGTCAGGCATTCTAGGAACTGAGAAAAACTCTAATTGGTAATTGGGGAAAAAAACAGGTTTTAAAATGGGAACATCACTGTCTTTGTCTTTGTTATTGTCGTCAGCAGATAGTCTGAATTATGGAACATTTGTTACTGAATCACTGTCAGTACATTTATAGAAAGATATTCATAATCTTTAAATTGTGCATTGTGTTTTAAGTGATTGATTTCTTTTAGACTGTTCTCGACGTTGCTAAGTCATTCATTTGTGTGTTGGAAGTTTTTCTGGGGTCTTCAGACACACTAATACTTTTGTCCAATTTGTATATGCGATTTGATTTGATCAAGAACCTTGGACAAGAGAAGAAGACATTTTGGAAGGTGTTCTGAAGACCTATTTTGGATTTGAGATCATGTTTTGGAGTATTTTGTCCCAGGACAAGTGTAATTTCAACCACAAATGTCTATTTTAGTATTTTTTGCACGAATGGTTTTTAAATTAATGAGCGGTACAGAAATTGCCCTGCAATTTTAAAATGGCCCATTAGTATTGTGTTCAGTATGATCACTGGAACACTCTTTTCTCCCATAGACTGTTTATGAGACGTGGTAATGGGGCTAGTATCTTTGCGCGGTTTGATTTTGTAAAGCAGCAAAAATTGTGGTTTGCTCTTTGTTAAGTGTCAAATAATTATTAGGCGATAAACAGTGAATGATTACCGCAACAGAACGAGCTTTTGAATGCTCGTGTATTTCCATTTTGACAGTGGATTCAGTGGGACTAAAAACGTACAAGACAGCGGCGGAGGGATACACGGCTGTCAAACTGTGGTACAGCACGTCGCTGGTTTAGGTTTCCGGGCAACTCTGCTGCAACAGAAGGATACTGTCTACACAGATTTCCCGAAGCATTTGTTATACTTAAAGTCCTGTTTTATTTTATTGTTCTGTTTGAGTAAGTGATCCCTAAGTAAGTAAAATACAAGACATTTAACTGACCTTTTTTTCATCTTCACGGAGCTTGAAAAGTCAACGGGACGATGGTGAGTGTAAGCTAGCTAACGTAAGCTAGCTAGCCTTAGCTATGAATCGTTTACATCGTAATGTCCTCATGCGACACTTTAATGCGTAATATAATCGTAAATGCATACGGTCTAAAGCAATAAAGCATATTCCGGCTTCCCTTCACAATGGCATTTTTAATATTGGCAAACTGCAGAAAAATCCCACACCTGACATGCATACAACGCTCTTTTTTTTCATCATTTTATCGTCTATATATCGCAATTTTTTGATCGGTGGTTTTATGTGTGCTTAACAGCTGACGAGATAGAAGAGAAGAGAAACGTTTTATTTATTAGTGTCTGCCAAATGCGCAGCACACACGCCGTATTGTGAGAGCACACAAACGGCCTGTTTAATGCTCAAATGTAACACCATTCATTCGGTTGATTAGCAGAGTTGTTGATGATGTGGTTGCAGTCTCCGTGGTTGGACAGATATTTGTGGCATTTGTTTTTTGGGTTGTGTTTTTTTTTTTTTTTTGCTCACTTATTCATTTATTTATTTATTGGTTCGCTTGGACTCGAGAGTGGGCGTGGTGCCGGTGAAGGTGCTGTGTAAAAATAGACCGTCCAGTGTGAATGTGATCTTTACCCATCTCGTTAATCTTGCGAGAAAGACATCGGGACTCTGGGTAACTGTCATTTTCGACATGCCACATAAGGTGCTGCAGCACGGACAGTATCTGTGTTAGCCACATCAGCAGGGTGTTTTGAACGGACTCGGACATGCGCAACAAGCGAGAAAAGGGGTCGTATTCAACCACCGATTGGGGTTACATAAGAATACGGCTCACAGGTAGCAACACTTGTTTGTCATATTGCAAAGCTTTCAGCAAGGCGCTGCAACAATTTGGGAATAGATTCAATACCACCGTGACACCATGTCCTGCGTTACGTATTGCGCCATAACGTTGAACCGCATTCTGCTTCTGCTGAATGATCCTCTTTTCCACCCCTCCTTTCTCGCCTCCCTTCCCCCCGCATTGAACCAAGCATCCCTGGTGCAGTCGGCTGTCAGGACCCGCAGTGCACCCTCCAAGATGGGATCTAACTATTTTAAATACTTCTAATATAGACTTGCATGTGAATATCTGTATCTTTGTCTTATCATGTATCGTCTGTTGTTCATCTGCATACTGTAAGAGAGCAGACGAATGGAGTCCCTTGCGGTCTTTGCCAAGTAAGGAAACTTGGACAGCTACAAAATCTAATTTATTCACATGCTGCTCAAACACCATTTGCAAATATGATTAACTGGCTGCACTTCAGAAAAATATTGTCAACATAAGAATATATGACATGCTCTTTGGGGTACTGATGAGTTGAAAGCCAGCAGTACTTTTTACAGCAGCTGTATAAATCCTCCAGCTGTGCCCTGATCCAGACACTGCTTGCTTCAGCAACACTGAATTGGTTGGCAGTGAGCAGACTGGATACTCTGCAGTCTGCCATGCTCCCTTCTGCCTACCCCCCTTCCCCTTAAATGGGTGACTCATTGAAATTGACTTGAATGCATGGCATTACCACCACCACCGCAGAAATTTTGCTACAGGAATGTTGGCTTTAATCTGTTTGGTTTTGAAAAAGCAAGTTTATTTGTCCATTATCTGTGGTGCAAGAGCATGTGGATACAGTGAAAACATGTTTATTCGAGGCATTAGCTCAACAGCAAATGCACAGTGAGTCCTTAGGCAGTATTACATATAGCATTATCAGCTTATCCCCATCAACGAATTAGTGTCAGTGCTAAATTGTTGCAGACTCTAATGGTCTGTTTTATGCAGCAGGTATTTCCCAGTTTTCTAACAAACATCCTGAAGGAGTATGCAAAGCAGAAGGCACATTCAAAGGGTTTAATCTGTTTTTTGTTTTGTTTTGTTTTTTTAACCAAGCTTTAACATAATGTATTTTTTAAATTTTATTTTAATTAATTAAATTTTTTTTTAAAGACTCGAGGAGGTGGTTAGTTGCGGTGATATTCAGTGTGCTACATTGGCGACCCTGTTCGTGTCTCACTAATTATAGCAGGCATGTGTATTTCGGGCTGTGGAGTATTTATACCAGTCCCTCATCGCACTTTCTCAGCCTGAAGTGAGTATGTTGACTGACTTGGACAGGCCTGATAAGGCTTCACATGGAGCGCACAATTATGTCTCAGATGAACTTGAAGAATGAATTTGTGTTACATGAGTTTAAATTACTTGTTTGATTAATTAATTTATTTTGTGTGTGTGTGTGTATGCGTGTGTGTGTGAATGTGGTAAAAAATATTGAACACTGTATGAATCAGCAGACACCCCACAATAAGAAATCACAATAATTCAGTCATCATGATACAACATTTGCAACTTTGCATTAACACATACTGCCAATTTTCTTCTTTTTTCAAATGAGTATTTTTTCCTCAAAGTTAATTTTTTTGCCTTTTTTTTTTTTTTTTTATCCAATAAAAAAGTTATCTCACTTCAGTTTTTTTTTCTGTTGTTGTTGTTGGTGGGGGGGGTCAGGCATACAAGCACTGTTATAGTTAGACATTTGTATTTAACTATTAAATGTACTCTCAGTAACCTTCTTGTTCTGTTGGAATCTAACTAGAATACAGCCGGCAGGCAGCCAGTCGAGTCCCCTTGAGTTGTGCTCATTGACAAAGGCTCATTCAGACTGATAGCAACTTGTTAGCAATCTGTCTTCATTTACAAATTAAATAAGTCATTTACAAACCTTAAGTAATTTTTCTGAGAGTGATTGAATACTGGCCAAGTCAGACTGAGACTGCAGAAACTCCAGTGTTGGATTTTAGGTTGAGCCGATTTAATGCAAGTTTGCTTGGCTAACAATATCTCAAGATCATGGAGCTCTCTTGTTTCTAGTATTCCCAGAATATTTTCATTTAGTTATTAACAATTATTATTACATGAGTTCAAACAATGTGTGTAAAATAATCATGTGTATTTCTTTAATTTACATACATTTGTATGTGAAAATGTGAACACATCTACAGTTCAAGTTTATTGTAAAGCTTTTTATGCTGTATTAACATAGTTTTATCTAGGTCATAGGTAATGGTCGGGTCCAGCTGCCAGAAAATACTGCAGTCTGTTTTGAATTAGTTTGTCTAAATTGCATTTGCATTGGCAGAGCCTGTGTACACAGTGGAGCCTGATGCACGTGTTCCCCATTTTGCCTGCTGGAAATTCTTTGTAATTATTTTTTTTAGGGTTTTTATATCAATCCAGAAGTGATTTAATTTGTTACTGCTTAGTCATTTCTTTTCCAAAAATATGAGAAACGGCTGTTTCATTTGTCTTTCTTTTCGTTTCTTGTTTATGAAATTTCGCTATTTTCCCCATCAAGTTTAAGACCAGTTGAAAAATGGCAAAAAAAAAAATCATATTTTGCATGGTTGGATCTTAACAAGGTTCCAAGTAGAGTTTCAGTGTGCAACAAGAAGAAATAGGAGTGAGACAAAACAATTTATTGAAAACCACGCTTAAACTGAAACAGGCTGTTTTACAGCTCATCAAAAGTTTAGCCTTAAAAAGGCCAAATCTGTGCAAAAATGTGGATTCATTGTCCTTTTCTGTCAGGTAGAAAATGTCACACCACCCTTCCAAAAGAACCCGAAAACTACCCCAAAACAGAAATCGAAGTTCCAGACATGAACTCAGTAATGAGTAGGTCCACCATTATTGTTGATCTCTTCAAAAATTCTTTGTGGCATGCTCAATGCAAGCGTTTCCATGAGGTGAGTGGGAACATTTCTTCAAGTGGTGAAGACAGCCTTATGACGGGCATCTACTGTCTGGAACTGTTGTCCATTTTTGTATATTTCCTTTGCCATCCATCCCCAAAGGTTCTCAATTGAATTTAGATCAGGGGAACACGCAGGATGGTCCAACAGAGTGATGTTATTGTCCTGGAAGAAGTCCCTTGTCCTGCAGGCATTGTGTGCTATAGCGTTGTCCTGTTGAAAAACCCAGTCATCACCACACAGATGAGGGCCCTCAGTCATGAGGGAAGCTCTCTGTAACATCTGGACATAGGTGGCGGCCATTTGATGCCCCTGCACCTCCTGGGCTGTGCGTTTTCTACTTTTTCTTTGGTCATTTTAGCCTTTTTGGCCAGGGTGAAGGGAGTATCTGCCATCAAACAAGAAGACAGCCGCATGTAACTACGACGGTGTTTGCTAGTTCACCTTACGTGCATTAATGTAATAACGTGGTTAGCCTACTCAACGTAAATTACACACGAACAACATTAAGCTACTCATGCAGAGAAGAACGGCTGCTGCTGCCATCATCATCCGTCATCATTTCTGCTACACTGGCAGGGCTAGGGGCCAGGACTCTACTCTTCGGGTTTTTGGGGGATGTTGCTAACTCTGGCACCGATAACAGGCAACCCACCCGCAGTAGATGTGCTCGGTGTGAGCTCTTGCAGCAAGCTATCAAATAGGGTGCATTTCTTGGCTTTTAAAAAAACGCTATGCGCCACCATGTATTCATCAGATTCGAGGAGTTACCTCCTTTGCACAGTATCACAGTATCAGCATAAGAGCACTTGTTGCAGGCTGCTGAGTTTGGCATAATGGCACCGGATACCGGTACCCATCCCTATCAAGGAGACGAGGCCTTTGAAGACGTTTTTTGTTTTTGTGGCCCTTCAGTCTCAGATGCTGTCTGATGGTTATGGGGCTGCAGTCAGCACCAGCATTGGCCTTAATTTGGGTCAAGGATCGTCCAGTGTCTTGACAGACAGCCAGTTGGATCCTCCGGCTCAGTGCTGGTGAAATTCTTTTGGGTCCTTTCACTTGACTTTTTTGTTCCATAACCATCAGGATCATTTAAGAAATTCCAAATGACTGTCTTACTGCGTCCCAGCTCAGCAGCGATGACGTGCTGCGAGAGACGCTGTTTATGCAGTTCAACAACCTGACCAGGGTTCAAAAAGGGAATGTTTATTTGCATTGCCATCAGAACATCATGACAGTGTGACATTTTCTACCTGACAGAAAATGACAATGAATCCACATGTTGAAGCTCTACTTGGAACCTTGTTAAGATGCCAAATATGATTTTTATTTTTATTTTTTTTTTGCCATTTTTCAAGTGGTCTTAAACTTTTGACCAGGACTGTATATGTACATATATTTATGTCAGTTAAGTATATTTCCTCTACCTTGTATAATGTATATTTTCAGTTTTTTGCATAGTATTGTTGTTCTTAGGCATGATGCAGCTATGTATTTATAACTGCCGTCTCTACTGTGCTGTTGCAACAGTGTGAATTTCCCATCTCTGGGATTTAAATGCTATCTTATCTTATTTGCCTAGTCCTAATATAAGTTGAACTTGCCATTAAAAACTGTATTTCTTGAATACAATGCACGATTTAATAATTGTAAATGGTGGCAGGGTTGAAAAAGAGGTTATTTCCACGCTGAAGCATCAGTGTTTTATCAGTGTCTTTTTCCCTTTTCAACAGGCTGATCAGCTGACTGAGGAGCAGATTGCTGGTGAGTGCATACCATAACCAAGCCTTTTTGGCTTGTTTTAGGTTTAGCAACACGTAATGTCTCCAACAAACCTTAGAAACTAGGCTCTCAGAGATTATGCAAGCTGTGCAGGTCTATGGGATTGTATGCTAATTATGGTCCCATACTATTAACTAGATAATTGCATTCAATTTGTTTTCCCTAGGTATAAAATCAGACCCTGGGTAATGAGAAGCAGCAGGGTTTTGAGTCAGGTGTCCTAGAAATGCTTGCATGTCTACATTAAAGCTGCAGTGCTTTGTATTCAGCCTGTGCTCTTCCTTATCAGGGGTTGTCTGTTCAGTGTCCCAGTTGTTGCAAATGCACTGACTATTGTGTATAGTCAGTGAATGTTCATTGGATTCAGTCTTCATTACAACTCACAGTTCTCTTTCTGCAAACGTACAGAGTTCAAGGAGGCATTCTCACTGTTTGATAAGGATGGCGATGGTACAATTACTACCAAAGAGCTCGGGACTGTCATGCGCTCTTTGGGACAGAATCCTACAGAGGCTGAGCTGCAGGACATGATCAATGAAGTAGATGCTGATGGTGAGATCAAACTAACATGCACAAGAGCTTGAAGTTGCATTACTTTTGAGAAAGCTCTTCATGAAGAGAATTCTTTTGTCATTCAAGAATTTAGTGACTGGCATAAATGCAGATACTGATATCTGAGATGGCATAACTTGTTTCTGTTCTCTCTGTGTAGATGTGTGTAGATTGAATCTAGTCTTTGTTGTTTTTGTTGCCTTGTCTGTTGTAATTAATAAAAATGGTGTGCATTTCCTTTTATACTTTGAACTACCTTGCATTGTCATAGGCTAATTTTCCTGATCTGATTTTGAGTTTTTCTGGTAAATTACTCGGTGATAACACTTTTTTTTTCTGGTTTGTTATTTGTTTTTGTTTTATTTATTTATTTATTTATTTATTTTATTAAGGTAATGGTACAATTGACTTTCCTGAGTTTCTGACAATGATGGCCAGGAAGATGAAAGATACAGACAGTGAGGAGGAGATCAGAGAAGCCTTCAGAGTCTTTGACAAGGTAAAGTAGGAGTAAAGTGGAAATATTTAATTAGACTATTCAGCAAAAGGAGAGCCTCTGTATTTGTTAGAAATGACTTTGATCCATGATGATGGCTAGACAAAAGAGTGAAAAATGTCTGCATAAGCGATATTCTGGAGCGTTTCTGTCTTTCTGCTAGCTGGACTATTATATTAAGCGTCCCAAACACACAAATATTGAGCATTTAGCTCAATAGACTTCCTAAATCAGGATCTCGACATCACAGGTGAAGGGAATGGCCGTGTTTCTGGCGCTATGGTATCTGTAGACACACACCTGCCTGTAAACATAGAAGACACCAAGCTAATTTTCTGCTTTTGTTTTGCCACCTGTAGGATGGTAACGGGTACATCAGTGCAGCAGAGCTTCGGCATGTCATGACCAACCTGGGTGAGAAGCTCACTGATGAGGAGGTGGACGAGATGATACGCGAGGCCGACATTGATGGAGATGGTCAGGTCAACTACGAGGGTGAGATTTTGTTTATTAACCACCATACTTTTTGTGAGTCTGCAAATGTGAAAATCTACAAGTTTGTGTGTATGCACTTTTTTTTTTTTCCATCTGGTAACGGTACTGTTACAGTTAGTTATTGGTTCATTATTTAACGTAACTTTAAATGTTTCTTTCTGTTCTTTTGTTTTCCACAGAGTTTGTCCAGATGATGACAGCCAAGTGAAGAGAAATTTGAAATTTCTTTTAACGTTGCTTGTCCTCTAAGATCACTGTCAAATATACCAAAAAAAGAACAATTCTCAAATGATAAATTTACCCTCCCCTCCAAAAAAAATCATTTATCTAAACCGTTTGCAAATTGTGCTTTAGTGCATCCAGCTACTTCTAAGGTATCTGTTTCATCACCACCAGAACAGAATAATCCCTAGAGAAGTTAATGGACCAAGCTTTAAGAGGGCCAAAGCCCCTGGTACTTCAGACCAAGATTCTGCTGAGTCACCCTGCTCCTGATTAATTTAGAGGAAAGCGCAACATCGTAAAAGGCAGAGGGATAGGAACCTATGCCACGGTTCATGTAGAGAAGTTGGCTTTTCAATTCTTACCTGATAGTCTTGAACAAAGAAAATCGACTCTCTTGCACCAGTGGTGACTCTCCAAATACTGAATTGAGTACTCTTCTTGCATGCACCCTTTCTGTGACTGTCTCTCGTGACAACAAGGAAGCTCTGATCTTGTCAGAGGTAGTGTTCAGGTTGTGTACACACTGGAGGTATATACATAAATATATAGCTATATATCTGTAAAAAATTTGTGTCACTATTGATTATTGCAAGAGCAAATAGTTGCAATGTAGGGTGTTTATTGGTGCTCTGCTGGAGATGAGCATTCTTATAACCTTGAAGAGTTCGAACGAAAACGAGGGACTGAAAATTGCTGGATGGTTTTTTTTTTTTGTTTGTTTGTTTGTTTTCCTCAGTTGGATGTTATTTTGTATTGTTTTGAGTCGTGGGTTTTACGTTGCACTGATTGAAGACGGGAGTGTGTTGAATTGCTTCAGGATGATTATTGGGAAAACACACTTGAGGACTGCAGTTGATACATTTGTTCTGCAAACAGATATCCTGATGATGCAATATTGATGTAACGCTTTATAAATGTGTTCTCAAATATTAATGTATTGCTGACGAACTTTGGTCACAAATTATATCTATATAAGTGTATCGTTAAATTTGCAATGCCTATTGTTGTAGTAAATGATCTGTGACATGTTTTCTCTTCGGTTTTGAAATGTGCCATAATACTCTTAAAAACAAAAAACAAAAAAAAACCTCAACCTTCTTGCAAGACCTGTAGTTCTTTAGAATAGAAAAACTCTACTTAATATAATAATATAAAAAATACATGCAGTTCATCATATTTGCACTTTGGTATAAACCATGTGGTTGTTTAAAAAAATGAAGGACAAAAAAAGTTTTGTTTTAAAAGAAGAAAAAGAAACCAAATGTCACTGTTGCTGCTGCTATAACAACATGTTTCACTCATTTATTGTCCTTGTTGTTGTCTGATCTTCAATTTATAGTCCGGTGATTCAACCTCCAGTCGGCTTGCTGTTTTACTAAACAGAATACATTCAGTGTATACTGACACATACTGCTTGTGGTGGGGGGTGATGTGTTTCATTGAGGCTTTCATATGGGGAATGAAATGGGTTTGTAGCAATGACTTCAGCTTTAGATGTGCAGTTGGTTTCAGTGTTAGGTTTTTGAACAGTTGGCTAAATTTAAGCTGAGGAATCTTGTGATTTCCTCAATGTGTGAAACTTAATATACTGCTCTGTTTGAGGCGTACTAATTGGTTACATTTGAGTCAGATGTTTGGAAGTAAATGGTTATTGGACTGTTAATTTCTGAAGGTGTGTCCAGTATGGAAAGATGTGATATATTTTCCATAAATCAATAAATTGACTGAGCTTTACTTCACCTGAATTTCCTTGACATGTTTATTCTAAAATTAGTCATTAATGAAACAGACATCCTTTTGTTTCTTCTTTTTTGTAACTGTTCACAAATTCCCATAATGTTGCAATACACTCCCCCGTCCAGTGCTTCTGTGTTAGAAAGGAGTCTCTTCCAGATAGCCTCAGACTGGGTCAGGGCAGGTCAGCCTAGGCCTTCACTCTAGAAACTATCCTGGGCAGAGGCTATATTTGGCAGCTCATGAGATTGCTGCAGGAGCCTGTGCTAATCTAGGTCAGCAAGGGTCACGACCCCTCACACAGTCTAAATGCAAAAAGCCTTTCTTGTTGAGAGGCAAGATCAAGAGCCAATAGAACAGCGTTTTATCTGGGCCAGGTGAATGTGATTGGATGTGTGTCCACATGCTAATCGTGCAAGTGTAAGTAGATAATATAAATGAATTAGGAAACAGGAGCACACTCAGCAGTACAATAAGAACCGTAGCACTACAGACAGGCAGGTGTGGTAATCCCTCTGCGGTTGTATAACAGGCTGGAAAGGCTTGCTGGTTTACACTGAGAATCAACAATGCACTGCCTCTTTTGCAGTGAGGGTTGTAGACATTCATTATAAATAATTGAATTACAATTTTTACTTTGGATCTGCTGTATCAAGTGGAGAAAAGAAAGAGAGGCAATCACTTACAGATTACAACTGTACCAGCAAAACAGATTACAAAATCTGATAAATATCAAAGACACAGTACACTGAAAAACAGCAGCGCCCCCAGCACACACCAGCCATTTAATGTGCTGCTCAAATGACAATGCCTCAATGAATACGATCCAATAATCAAATTACACAAGGCTGTATAATCTATCATAATGCAGCTGTGTAGTGATATATATATATATATATATATATATATATATATATATATATATATATATATATATATATATATATATATATATATATATATATACACACACATACACTAAATGTTTCACTACATTTCCAATGCAGTAGTTTTCATTGACATTAAATATGTTTATAACGTAATACTACAGTTTGTATGGAAACTTGAGTAAATTTTCTGAAGCACAGTAACTGAATCCTTGGTATTTAGGCTATAGCAAAGGGGTTTTGGACTTGTTTAGCCATCAGTAGTGGAATATTTAGTCTGGGTCCTCTATATCTGAGATGTCCGATTCTGAGTCAATGCTTCCGATGGCCTTTTCATCCCATCCGTCCTGGATCATTTGTAGGGCAAGATCCACAGGGATCCTGGCCTCATAGCAGCCATGTTACTTTAGATATTTAAAAAAAACATCAGAAAGTACAATGTTTGAAATGCACAGAAAACTATAAACAGGGCTGCACATAAATGGTCCGCAGGTGCGTATTCGCTGTCATCTAAAGGTTAAATTCATTTTATTACATTCTAATCACGTTTTTTAAGTAAGGCGGTGCTCAAAAATGCACAATACTTTCTACTAAAGAGAAACTAAAGTAGAAGTTGTATTAAAAAAATTGAAGCACTCAAATACACCCATCAAATTTGCACTTAATTAAAAGTACACTTCATCACTGCTAGACAAAAACTTCTGGATTTCCCTGTCATTCTATACCTAATACCTTTGACATATTACATTGTAGGTAAAGAATATTTCCGTCGAGCACACACACTGCAAATAATCAAACACTGTCACCAGAATAAAACAACATGAAACATTTTACACGTCCACACGGTGGCAGTGTTTCATCACGTTCCAACTGGACTCAAGATGCGCTGCGCAAAACAGGAAGGAGATGAGACAGCCTAACTGGAAACAGATGAATAAAATCATTTTTTGAGAAATCATGTTTTCTGTTGAAGAACATTAAAGGGTAGCATATTCTTAGTCACAGAAATCTTTAGTTGGAGGGTGAAATGGTCTGTTTGTGCACATGAAGAAACATGCGCGTGTGTGTGAATTGTAGGTGCATGGGTTTGCTTGGGTGCACCACACCCACTACCCATGCTTGTGTACGCTGTAACCTAACCACCCCTTTGCTTTAGAAACATATTATATTTCTTTCCACTATCATTGTGTCTGAGGGAGGTGGGGTAGTGGGCATTATATAAATTTCACGGTGTAAATCAGACTCCTAAATAATGTATCTATTTTAGGGTTGTGTTTGGACAGTTGTTCTAACTTATTTTATTTTTTTCACACAACACCTCCCTTTCCAAGACCTCCCAAGAATCCCCTTCTTTCTCCTCATATCTACTGTTTTGACATAATTCAGCACTGTGCAAAGCCTGGCACACTATCTCGCTTTGCATGAAGCTGAACACATTTAGTTTCTCCTGCATGTTGTATATATTCTTCGCTTTTGTATCTTAAATTTATCCACCAACTATCAGTGCTTTGGCTTAAAATATAAAGAGTCTCAAAATAGAAGAAAGAAGTGAAAATATCTAGCTGTTGCATAATCCTCTTGCTGAGACAATATACACCTGACTAGCCAACAGTTCCCAAGTTGTGAAAAGGTGACCTGGAGGCTATCTACCACACAGTAGCAGAATTTGAGATGCAAGTTGGGACAGATGCACTAAAAGGTAAAATAAAGTGCCTGGGAGAATGTACAAGAACATCTGTGCCACAAATGGATTAGAAGTTCTGAGGCACCGCCAAAGCTCATTGAGAACAACAGGGCTCAGGTCCCGTGGGACCAACCAACATCGTGGTGACTGACAAGGACCAGAAGACCACAATCCCAACAGACAACAACATCAGGAAGAAGGTCCACGAGAATTATCAGTGGGTGAAAGAACAACTAGAACCGAAAAAAAAAAGTCCAAAGTGGTCCAAGTGTTAATTGGAGCACTTAGGAGCTGGAACCCTAAAACTTAAAGAGTGGCTCCAGCAAATTCCAGGCACAACATCAGAGCTCTCTGTCCGGAAGAGTGCAGGATTAGGAACAGCTGAGATACTACAGAGAACTCTCAAACTCCCAGGCCAGCATGATTTATTATAAAAACTAAACAATCTTGGACCTTCTGCTCAAAGTTCCAATGCATGTTGTGTTTGTCCCCTAAAACTTCTGAATGTTTATTTTGAAATAGCCTGTCAAAATAATAGCTAGCTTTGTCTTAACCTTTAATAAAGACTTTGCATACATTTCAGATTATGATACTGTTAAGCTAAAGAGAATAAACAAGAAATGAAAACTTCTCACGGTTAAAGTACTAGATATGGAAACTAAAGTTTCAGTATCCCTTTCCCATCTTCAAGAGAAGGGCTATGTGACATTTCACTTCAGGTTGAGTGCTTTCTCTTGCTTTGTGGTTCCTGGAGCGGTTTCCATCTAATGCTGCTAAAGACTTCAGCCAAATAGCCTAGATTTTTCTAAGTATGATCTCTGGTATTTAATTTCCTTCTTTCTCCGAACTTACAACCACAATGGTCTCACTATGCTTAAAAAAAGAAACCATAACATCATTTTTAATGCAAGTCCTGTAAATCTCCACACTCAGGATGCAAAACCTGACACTATAAAGTCTTTCAGGCTGGATCTACTTGTTTTGCAAAGCATAGAATAAAAAGAGTTTTGTGGAGTCTCTGCCCAAAGGAAATCATTTATCCATACACGTGGAATTAGTTGTGGTGGAGAAGAAAAATCTTCAAACTCTGTCTTATTTGAAAAGCTTTTAATTTGATGGACAGAAAGTAAAGCCAAGTCCTGCAAATAGATAAGACAAAGCAGTAGGGACTTCTTGAAAAAATAAAAAACAACCAATAAACAGCTTCCATCAGCAGTGAAGACGTCTTCATATGCTATTATGATTTGAATTGCATTAACCAAAGTAAGCCAGTGCAGGCCTGTCTTATTATTTTTGAATTGTAGCTGCATGTCTATCGTCAGGGAAGCCCTTTCCGTTTCTGTGTACACAACTGCTAACAGTATAATTCTGGGTGTAGCTAAATGGCAGGAAAATGTTGTTGACTGTGATTTTCTTAAAATAGTTCAATAAAAAGTGATTGAATTTAAAAATGGAAAGAATACAAAAAAGAAAGTTCTAAGTTTTTACTTCTTGTTTCCTCTTTTGCATTTGCGGCCAGATGTTTTCATACATTCGTCACTGGCATGAATGTCACATTAATTTTGGGCTGAACCATTCGTTTTCCAGGTTGGAATGACTTTACAGCGTACGTATTTAATGATATATTTTTTTAAAACAAAGAATTGGGTGCACAAGTTGGATTTCCTCTAAACCACACAGAGTCAACAGTATACATAACCCCCCTAATATTTAGTTTACCTTGACCAGATGCCGAAAACAAGCTTCAGACATAATTCTAGCTTTTCTCTCTCATCTTGGCAGTATTAGTAGTGTTCATATAAGTTGGCTGTTGGAATTCACAATTGATGGTTCACTAAAAGCAGTTTTGCTGAGGACTAAAGATGAATGATGTGCTCAAACAGAGTGGTCAGTTTATAGAACAGAAATATGCAATACATCTTTGTGTAAAGTAAGTGAGCATGAAAAATACAAATGTTAACAGAATTGGCATGAATTGTGAGCTCAAATTCTTTCAAAGTATTTTGGGATTTTGCACATGGGTTTGTATCTGTATTAGATCAGCAGCATGTTCTCCACAATCTTGAGCTTACATCTTTACGGTCTGCGTCAGCATCTGGCTCATAATTAGAGTGTGTTTTGCGTCACCGGTCTTTCGAATGTAAAAACACAAATGAAGGGTGAATTTGAAAGGAGAAAGAAACAAAGCCCACCGTGACATGGGAAGGTGAAAACACGTGGTGGCTTATTTAATAATTTAGTGATTATTATTTCCATGACTTCAGTACCTGAATCACTCAGTTAAAATAAAACAAGAACCAACAGGAAGGAAGTGCCGTACAAATATGGAAAATCTGTGTAGGCACAGAAATCTTTTCTTTTTTCCCCCAATCTATTGCATTTTTTTTATCTACTCTTACTTGGCCCTTTGAAACATGTCAACAGACACAAGTGCACAGCATTCATCCATATGCTAAATATGACCTTTTTCATAATCTAATTCAGCTTTGGGAGCTTTTCCAAGATCTCTTGAGATCTGATTTGACCTCTCAGATCTTTTACCGCTAACATCTGCTTCCAATTAGGAAGACAAAGAAAGATGAAAACAACCAAGTTCAAACATCTTTGAACTTCACATGTTTCGTAATTCTGGTGAAGACAAAGTAATGTCATTATTCAGCCACTCTGTAGGGAAACATGAGGTTTGTTTTTTTTATGCTCTCTTCCTGAAAATGAATTTTCACATCAGTAAATTCCTTTGTCCTAAATCTGAAATGACATTTTCTGAGCAGAAAACAAAGCACAAGCTGATGTGAGATGCGTCATTTGTTTTACAGGAAAACTGCTTTGACATTCAACTGAAAGTAAAAAGATGCTCATCAGGTAAGACGGTTTATATTCATGTCCACTCACTGCCTCTACTGTACTTAAAAACAGCTGGCTCATAGGCTGTTATTCTCTCTAGAAAAGAAAAGGAAAAATACTGTTCAAGCAACATTTAGCTAGACTTTGTTTTCATATCAGCCTTTTTTTTTAACAATTCACAGACCAATGTAAGCAATATATTTTGATACTTCACTTAATGGCACACCATTTCTAAATAGGAGTGTTTCTTGTATTTTTAAACTTGCCAAGCAGCCAAGTCAAGAAAAATGCAATCGTGGGGTTCGCACATCTGTTTCATAGTCCATCTTTTTTTACTTCCATTTTTAATTTGGACTATGCGCACAGTCAGGGACCATTCCAGGAAAAAAAAACAGTTGAAATGAACTCTACCAATTCTCCCATGAGGAGTGATCAAATATCCATCCAGAGTCATGCCAGAAGCTTGTTGATGGTTACCAAAAGTGTCTGGTCGAGGTACACTTTCCTAAGGGACATTTAACTAAATGGAAGTAGGAATGATTATGTGGATTTCAGACAATCCAACATAGATTAAAAGTTGTGCATCCAATTCTTGATTTTAAAAGTCATTAAAGATGTTTTAAATATTAAAGATATTGTAGACTTATTTCACCCTGAAATAGAACAGTTCAAAGCAATCAGGATGAGTGTATGCAAACCTGTGACCCCAGCTGTAGGTGGTTTGGACATTTTAATCAGACGAACAAACTACTCCTATTTGCCACTTTTGATGAGGAGCAGTGCCTCTACTCTGTGCCTCTCTGGAATGACTCTCAGTGCTCTTGAGAGAAAATTAATGAATGTGACAGTGGGTTTGCGTGCTTGAGTGATCCCCGGAGCTATGTTGTTTGACAGCTAGTGTCGCTCAGTGAAACTTTGTCTGATGTGCGGGTCTACATGTCATTTTTAAGGTCCCTATAACCTCTAACAGCACAAAAACAGCAGAAAGATGCAGAAGTGGAGGTACTAGTTCCAACTACCTGTGTCAGGACACCTATTAGTCAATGCAACACCTCTAGCTCCAGTAGCCAGATGGATAAATTATATAAAATGTTAGCCCTCCTCACTCTTGCTATGAGGGGTTAAGCTAACCATAGATTCAAAACAATTTGGGGCATTTTAACGTAAAACTCTCTGTGGAATTACTCAGTTTTTGGCGCTAACCTCAAGCAGCCAGATTGGCTTAATTTATCAGTTTCCAGAGTTTTGTGAGTGTGTTCACTTGAAAAGAGTTACATAGCACTCGTCTTTCTTCGGGTCCACCACTTGCTGGTGATGCACCAATACTTGCGTCAGATGACAGTCAAAGGTTAGTTGGAAAAGCAAGTAGAAACAGGATTTGCTTTTCTTCATGGAAAAGTTGAGCCATTCACTCATCAGTGGCAGTACAGCACAATTTTTTAGGGGTTTTCTTACATTTAAAAACACTGCTGTGTCACCGTAATGGATGGAGTCTGCTCAGTGCACTACATATGGCTTATTTAACTAGTCAAAAATACACAACAGTAGTTGTTATAGTTCTACTAATATTTACATGCACTGCCAGAACCTTAGACTGTTAAGTCAAGGTTAGTGGGGGCGCTTCGACTTTCCAAGTTGCAAATCCGACTTGAGGGCATGTTCCAGTTGGAAATTACCACTGGGAATTCAAAAATTCTGGCTTGCAACTTCAAATCAAACAGACTCCGAGTTTTGATCCCAAGGTCTCCTGTCAATCAGTGTTAATAATCTGTTTGTCCATCAAGCTGTCCATAATTCTTCCTGTCATTACACATCTAATCATTTCATCCAGCTGTTCTCCCACTCATAATCATTATCAGCCTTCTAGTATCCATTCTGTCAACCAGTTATCTATCCATTCACCCACTCACTCATTTATTATCCAAAATATCATCCCCTACTCTACTTATCTATTCATCTACCAATCACCCACCTATAGTCCTCTCACTAATCTGTCCGTCATACAGCATTCTTCATTTTTCCAGTATTTTGCCATCCATTATTTCTTATTTTGAGTACATATTTCATCTGAACTGTAGTTGCCAGATCCATCTAGTCATTAATTAAGATCATACAAGCAAACACCTACAGCTTTGATTGTAAACCAAAGTTTTGCTAAAGCTATTATAAACTGCTTATGTATCTAAATAAGCAGTCGTTTAAATTTACCAAGTGTTATGATCTTGGCGCCTCAGTTGCTATGTTCACAAACTCATCTGATGGTTTGAGGAATGTTTGCAAGTATGTCTGCATTTGTTTTTAGCTTCTTTGTGTGTTGTTTATTTAAAGTTGCTAGCCTGGTTTGCTTTATGGGCAAAGCAACTGTAAACAACTCAAGTGCTATCCAGATCTCAAGTTGGTAGTTAACAGTAAACTTTGTGAGGGAGGGAGGGAGTGCTTGAATGCTGGAGAGATGAAGTGAAACTGAGAAGACTGAAACTGCATCTCTGTATTAGCTGTGTAACTCTGCAAAACTCGACAAAGTATAACACAAGGAGAAATCTGATCTGCATTACTCTATTCATAATTGAAGCTCGGCACTTTGCTGTTATGAATATGACTGGTCAGCTACAGAAACAGCAACAGGAAGCAAGCGTGAATAGGATTACTCTGAGAGGAAAGTGAGCAGTGAAATGTAATTACTATGTTGCAATTTGTATTCATGGCTATTGTTTGTGATGACTCTATTGTTAGTATCCTTTGTAGGTGTCACTGAAACAAACCATTAAGGACTAAAGTAATAGCATATGAGGGATGAGGATTTTATGTTTTTCAGCAAACATCTCATCCCAGCTATTTTCCTTTTATTTGCTGATGAAAACAGTGTGGCAAAATGAAATAACAGCGTCTAGTGTTAAATGTATTGCTCTCCGATCATTTCTCCTCAGTGGAATCCAAGCGCAGCCTGCACATACATCAGTCAAGAGAATGGCCAGTTAAGGAAGATATAATGATAACATATGACTGTGTAAACCCTTTTATATGTTTTTGTGTGTATAGGCGTCATGTAAGAAACAATACATGTAGTAATACGTGGCCAACATGACATGGACAAATCAAAGTGAAGCACTGTTTCCAGAGCAAACACACTTGAAGGATTAACCTCTGTATTTACCCCCCACCTTCTCCTAATCAGTATTTTACAGACTGTACAAATAAAACAGAAACTACAGCTTTCACAAATTAAGCATAAACCAGTGTGGAAGGGCTGAGGCTGCACCCATCACAAAATGCTCAGCCAGTGTGCACTGGCTCTCTCTCTCTGCATCGCTGGACTTGTGCTAAAGGCTGCATGAAATGTAAGCAAGAAGAGATTGAGGCTATTCAAAGCACCTTCATAAAAATGAATGTCAGACTCTGCCAAACCAAATACTTACACAAAAGACTGATTAAACATTTTGTTCTTAGCTCACATCAAGACGAAGCTTGTGTGTCAATCTAAGTGTGTGTGTGTGTGTGTGTGTGTGCGTGTGTGTGTGTGGGTGTGGTGGGGGCGTGGTCCACAAATATATATGCTGTCAGTATCTTGTTCCTATTTCTTATATATAGACCAACCACAGTTAAGTTTACTTTAGCTCACTGCAGCCTAGACTCCAGGTATTATTTAAATGGTTCACAATGGATAAGTTAAGTTATACCCCCATCTTTATTAGTGATTTATGATATATCAATCACTAAATATTTCGGTGCAAATGCACACTATCTTGAAATCTACACCATCTTAGAACGGGAAGGGTTAATAGTCACTAGAAAGCACCGAAATTCTATTGGATTTAAATACGGTTTTGCATCGGCTCTAAAGTGTCCTGTTGCTCAAGATGTCATCTGAGTCACAAGTTCAGTGGGAGGGACTATAGCCTAGACTGCATCGATCCGAAACCGGTTAGGAGGCACAACGACAACAGAGAGATAAAGTTTGAAGGAGAAGCGCCGCGCCAGCAGTCCTCCTCTCCGTCCGTGAATTCATTCTGTTTTTCCGACACTTCCAGCAGCGGTACATTTAAACCCAGCACACCAGAGCAGACTCGTGCTACCTTTAATGATTTACCGAAAGGGGAAGAACTTCTTTCAAGTACTTTTTATGTGTTGGGGGGCTTTCTGTCAGATCCAGTAAAAGGTGAGTCAGTATTTCTTAGTAAAATTTGATATATTTTAAGAGTTTCAATGTGATGACGTAAGAAGAATCAGAAAAGTGTGGCTGTTTTGTATTTTGTGAAAACGTGGTTAGGGTTTCCCATAGATTATAGCTTTATGTTTATGAGAACTAAAGATATGTATTCGTTGTTTTCTTTGTTTGTTTTTGGTCCACAGAAAGATTTGAAAACTGTCTACAAGAAACAACCAGAGGAGGAAAAAGAGGCTTCTGATATTTTAATTCAAAACAGGATTATGAGTCTCACCACACGTCTCCTCTGTCTTACGTCTTGCCAAATGTTGCTGTCAAGAGGACAAGATTTTCTATTGATGTCTGGGAATTCCTTATTAATTCCACACTGAGGGGGTTATTATTTTCTTCTCAACAAGATGAATAATAGCATTGTTTCAAATGAACCATGTAACCATACCTGCATTGTGGGCCGTGATGGCAAACCGGCCACAAGTATCATCATGTTTCTGCTTGGTGTTGTCGGAAACCTCCTGGCTCTGTTTATCCTGGGAGTGCATCAGAAGGAGCATCGCTCCAGGTCCTCTGTGTTCTGCATCTTGGTAACCGGCCTGGCTCTCACAGATCTTCTGGGCACCTCCCTTCTAAGCCCACCTGTATTCATTTGTTATGCCCGCAATATGTCCCTTACAGACCTGGGCGGTAAAGGACTGTGTAACCTCTTCGGCTTTGCCATGAGTTTCTTCGGCCTTGCACCCACGCTCATCCTGTGCGCCATGGCTGTGGAACGCTGCCTGGCCATCAGCCACCCTTACTTCTACTCTGTACACATCCGCCGCAACTTTGCTAAATTTACCCTTCTCTTTATCTACCTATTTTCTGTGGCCTTCTGCCTACTGCCCTTCGTTGGTTACGGTAAATTCAGGCAGTACTGCCCTGGGACATGGTGCTTCATTGACATGGATGCGACTGAGGATGAACAGGCCAACTTGGTTTTGGCTTTCTCTCTGTCCTACTCCTCCCTCACGGCACTGCTGATCTTTGCAGTGTTCGTGTGCAACGGTTCAGTGATTATCACCCTTTGCAAGATGCACAAGAGCCATAGACTGCGCCGTGGCTCGGTCGGGTCAATGGGCAGAAAGAGGAGGCTGAGCCTGGCCTGGTTTGGGCAGGGAGAAGAGGAGATGGATCACCTGGTGCTGCTGGCGCTCATCACTGTCATCTTTGTGGTCTGCTCACTGCCGCTCACTGTGAGTCTATATTTGACCTTCCCTCTGTGCAAGCTACTGATATTATGTTGTTTTTCCTTTTAGTTTTACTACACAGTCACATTTGAAGGAGAGGTGACACACTGATTGCTTTTATGCAGTTTGCTGAAACATGACCACAGCTCCACAGTGAAATGAAAAGAGGTTACAGCAGTTTACAGACAAAAAGGGGAAAGTTAACCCTTTAAGACCTACCATAGAACCAAATCCGCCAGAGCTTATATTATATTTTTACATGTTGTAGTGCCATTTTTGGGAGCATTTCAAGTTGCTATACATCAATACAACCATTATAGCCCAATTTTTAATAATATGTATGCATTAAGTGCATAGTAATTACATAAATTGCAAAAAAGTGCAATAAACTAGAAAAAATTGTTTTTGTTTTTTTAACATATATTTCTAGTTAGAGAAATTTAAGAGGCTTATCCCTCAAAACTGTAAATACAAAAAAGTTGCACAAACTAGTTTCCCACCACAGGAAATTTATTTTAAGTGTCTTCATAGTTTTATTTTTGAAATACACCAATTTTTATATACTGCAGGAAAAACGAAAATAAATATTATAATGCAAATTTGCAAAAAAAACAGCATATGCATCAAAAGAAACTATTTCCAGCAGTGCAATGTGAGTCCTAAGCATCCCAGAAACGACACAGAAAGTCATAAAGTCAAACATAACTTTTAAAAACACAAGTATAGGCTCATAAGGTCCTGATGGTAAAAAACTACATTTCCGCAAAATGACGTCACTTCCGGTTTCGGGCAGGTCATGGCGGATATGCGATAGTTCGCGCTGATGGATGTAGGAAGTGTTATGAACAGCTGATCAGATCGGCAAAGCCTGTTTCTGGAATATTATGTTTTTGTTGCTGTAAGTGCTTTTTATGCAGTTTTTGCAAAGCTATATGTGGAAGGAAACTGTGACCTAGGACAAGCTGATGGCATAAGATGTAAGTACAACTCATCCGGTTTCATATGCAAAAAAAAATTATTGCGCTAGCTTATGTGGTTGCAGTGCTACCGGGATTTAAAAATAGTTATGCAAAACGGAGCGTGCCCACTCCGACCAGCTTTAAAGGGTTAAAGAAGGTTTAGTTATTGTTATCATCATTACTGGCCTGTAGTGGATGTTTTTGTGCACTATCTGCAGCGATGATAGACAAGTCTGATGTAATCTGTAAATAAGATGGATGGAGCCACCTGACTTCATCCATTGGTGAGTGCTTTTTAAGGCTCAATTTTAGCGTTGTGGTCTTTGCTTTGTTCCTTTTTTGGTGCAGGAAGTGAAAACATTCAGCCAAGAGGGTGAAGTGTGTCAGGCTGCAAAAATGCTTATGTCTGCGAAAGTCCAGGCATTCTGCATTGTAGTCTGAGGTTGGACGCACTTTTTGATCCTCAAATGCCAATTTAAGGAACTGGAGATTTTGGCACCTCAGTGTTGGTAGGTGGTAGGTGCTCAGTAGGTGCTGTTTGGTGGCAGGAAAAGTTTACAGGAGTAAGGTCATTTTAGCCTCAGGGTTTCCTAACTTTGTGTGCATCTAATAAAGTGAATTCCTTTCCCTCCTTCTGTAATCATTATGGACATAGCAAGCTTTTGGTGGCATGGCGACGGTTGATGTTTTTGTAAGTTGTGGTATGTGTTTGTCTGCCCTGTTGAAGTCTCCTTAACGGTTGTGCTTTGCTAATGAAAGGTGTGTCCCTAAGTGCAGCCTTTGCCACACAAAGCACACTGTCGCTGCTTGTGTGTTTGTGTTATGCATTTTTCTTCACAGCTCGGTATCTGCCTCTGTTTAAGAGGAGTGTGCCTACAACCTGACAACCCTGACAGACTGGTCCAGCCCTGCCTTTCACAGAGGATGTGTGAATCGTGTTATAAAGGCATTCATGTGCTGTCATATGTATATTAGCCTTTTTTTCATTCTTGAACACACGGTTTCACGATAAATTAGTTTACAGGAAGCTGAAAATGCATTTTGTCATGCTCGTGCTATTCACCGTCTACTCACCATCTGCTTCTTGGTGGTTTGTGGTAACATTTGCCCTAAAGCTTTGACTAACCTAGGGTGCATGTGATTGTACTTGCCCTGAGTTATGGTTAAGAGTGACAGGGATGACGATACATACTCGTTCACGCTCTGAGTAAGAATCCAGGAAACTCCAACTTCACCGCTTGCAAGCACACGGTCCTCCTTTTGCAAAGCCATGCAGACAGTTTGTGTTTCAGTTTCAAAGTTAAAAATAGAAAATTGTTTTACTTTTGAGCTTTCCTATGTATTTCTATAATTGAGCTTTGTTTTCGAAAAAGTCAAATTTAGCCTAACGTTAAGTTTTGCTATCAACGTGCTTAAATTATGAGCTTGATATCCGTTGCATATATAATGAAAGACAATGTTGCAGCAGCGTTTCAGCAGACGTGTGTGCATGTATGGTTGTTCACATTGTGGTTTTGATTGTCGTGTCAGAGCTTCCAGACAGATGTAGGCTCATGATTAATAATGGTCGGTTTGCCTGAGGCACAGCAGATGTGGGCAGAGAAGTCTGAATCTGTTCATTGCAATGAAAACAATGTAGAGTTCAAGTGTAATTTATATTCTCAATTTCTCTGCTTCACTTAAGAGGTATACAGTCTTCATTTGGTCATTAATTCTTGCACTTCTACAACAACAATGTGCAAAAAGAAGAAATAAAAACATTGAGCATGTGTTTCCGGTTAGTGTTTGTTGTCTCAGATCACTTTTGAGGAACTGAATATACTTTAAAGAATTAGGTTTTCTTCTGTGGCTCTGTACTCCACTTGGGTTGATGTAGGCGAGATGAAAAGCAGGCACTGGAAAATGAACACTTACATTTTTAAATTTAAGTTTGGCAGGGAATATCAATATTTATCGTATCACGACACATTCATTATTTTCAATGGTCTTTGGCTCACAGGTATAAATAATGTCTGTGGACTTTGTATTTACAGATCACATTTCACAATCTTGCATCCGCTGAATGGCTTTTGGACACTAATAAATAAAGCGGTGTTTTCTCTGCATTTTTCTGAGGTCTGGTTCTGAGTACGGCAAGATTAACTATTAGTGTTGCAGACAGAGAGGTGGTAAAACACGATCTATGAGACAAAGAAGGAAAGGCGATGTATGTCTAGTTTACTGTTGCCTGGCTCGCATAAGCATTATTTAGCAAGTTTGTCAAACTATGACCCTGATCTTTATGTTATCTATTACCTCCCACTCACACTTTTCATACCGTGCAATTGATGCAGACAGCTGGAAACTATTAGGTTCAGTTATCCAATTAGAGCTAATCTCAGGCAGATACTGACACATTGTTACAGATTTATTGTCAAATTTATTGCCAGTATGCTCTCTGTTGGTTGTAAAATGTTTAAAAATACAGCTATGAAAAACAAAAATCATCTCCTGGTGCTGGACAGGTTTTAAAGCGTTCTCTCAGGATTATGCAAGTTGATACTGCTGAATTAACAATAACATGACTGTTACATACTGGCATTGAAGTTTATAAGCATTAATTGACAGCTCAATAAGAATCATGTGAGTATTTAACCTATTGTAATCTCTATTTTAAAGGCTGTTTCCTCCAGCCTACAAATCGATGCCCTTCATAGTGTCACTATGGGAACTCCTGAAGCGACCCATCTGGTCAATACCTGGCTCAATAAAGTTGTTTTCGCTAGAAATTTTCCCAAAACTCCCATTTGTGAATAATGAAAAACAAATGGCAGGCCTTTGGTTTTTCCTGTTTTTTAGGGGTTTTTTAAGTGAGCAACTGTATCAGCAGAAGCATGGGCTCGATTTAATCACTAATGTTTTAACTTATTCATAAAAGGTTTCCATTAGGGCAGATGCCATATGCCCATCTCAGTCATCAGATCTGTATTGATTCCTGTGTGTGTGGTTAGGGAGTGCAAAAAAAATCCATGATAAATTCCAGCTAGCCGCTTTTGAAAATATTATTTGTATCTAAAAAAAAAAAATAACAGCTCGAATGAGGTCATACTAATTCTTCAGTCATTGATCTTCTGAGTAGTTTTACCCACCATGTGGCCGTCTAAGTAAGGTGGAAGGCTAGAGGCTGGGAAGTTGGAAATTGAATGACAGTAAATGTCACCCTGTGAATGTTGTTTCCTTCTTTTCTGTTATTTAAATAATAAAGTTATTTGTTTTAATCGTTTTCAAACCATCAGCGTTCTGATATATGACGTAGGGATCCAAAATAATTTGCTAGTCTAAAAGAAGGAAAAGCGTCAGAAAACATTTACAATGAGCACACTTTCAATGGACAAAGTTAACCATTGTCCAATGAGCTCCATGAAATATGAGTCAAGTTTCTTGATAACCAAACATGTTTTAAATGTAGCTGAAATGTGCGTCGTGTATGAGATTAGCAAACACAATGATTAAATTACAGTGTTTGGCGAGCTTTAACAGTGCTAGCAGCAAGAACCTCGGTTTCTGCTAGCATCATTATGCGGTTACACATTGCTTTGGCTGCGTGGTTAGATTCCAGTTTATTCTGACAAAGCCGACGTATAAGCCGCTCATTTTTTAGTATCTGAGTACTGCAAAACAGCGCTGCTATCGTCTGTTTACTTTCCCCCTTGCTTGTGTACATCTTCCATTCACAGAGAATAATACTTTTACCCAAATATTATTTCTAGTACGGACCATCAAGACAAGCAACGTTTAAACATCTAGTCGACTAGTCGCCCACAGCCGTAGTATAAAGTTTGGCATCTCCTTTGCACATTTGTCAAATGTAGACCAAAGATTAAACACTGCTTAGTGGCAGTAGCGGTGAAATAGCTAATAAAAATAAAATTTCCATTTTTATTTTGTTTAAAAAAACGAACCTTTTTCTTTTTGATTCTTCTCACAGTAGATACGTCATGTTACGTTGATTTAAGAGCCTCAATTACTTTAATGTTAAGTCTTTGGACTTCATATAACTCCTGTTGAACCCTGTCTCTCTGTCACTCTGCTGGGGCTGGTGATATACAAATCTGACAGGAGCACAGTGTGTTCTGTGATTTGGAAAAAAGAAAAATGGAAATATCAATTTGCTTCCAATAGCTGTGAGCTAACTGGGCAAGAGGGCTGATTGCTGGGAAGATGATGAACAGCAGGCAGCTTTAACACATTTACAGGGCATCATTCCTCCGAGAATCATCACAGCGCTTCATAAATCTGGATTGTTTGACAGGCCTGGGCAAGAGAAATCACACAGAGTGAAGTTTTCAAAATGCTATGTGGAACAGTATGCAGCACATAGTTCTTCTGTTAAAAGACACAAAAATTTAATTGGTAAACTATTTGTCAGGTCATAGATTTAAGAAAGATTGAGGTATTAGTTAACAAAATGTTATGAAGACAAATTTCACAGGATATTCTGCTTTTAGTTCAAGAACATTTAGATGAATGTTTGTTGTTCCCCTGCAGGACTTAAACAAGCGTACAACTAAATATTATAACAATAGTTTCCAAACCGCCTGGAGTTCTTACATGCATTAACATGCCCAGCCTGAATGCCATTGAAACTATGCAGAATAACAGGCTTTTGGTGTTTTTTTTCAGGGACACTCCTATTTGCATCCAACTGGATCCAGATTGAGAAAATTAGTGTGGATGAAGAGGGGAATTTCCCAAATCCAGACATATCCAGAAGATTCAAGTTAAAATGCCTTCCAGGGGTTGTCTAAAATTAAACCAAAAGTTGGAAATCTCAGTTGAATTCTTTAATTCTGCTAAACTGCCAACTTGAGCGACAAGCTGGAGAAAGAACAAGAGCTAAGCATCCAGAAAGATCTCACACAAACACGGGGTGAACATGCAAACCCCACACAGAAAAAACAGATGGCAGACTTGAACTCAGGTCGTTCTTGCTGTGAGGCAACCGTGTTAACCACTGTGCCACCTCTATAAGCAATGCACTTGTGTTTTCTTGTTAAAACCTCCTGCACGACCCTTCTCGCTCCCCATCTTCTCTATGGGAAAACTGTTTCCACACCACGTAGGAGCGAGGACAGGAGGAAGCATAAACTAGAATGGAAAGCACTCTGCGTGACATCAGCATAGGATACCATTACCTTTGCATGTGTTTAGGTTGTTGTTAGAAGCACAGTCCACGCAGCATGGGCGTCGTACTTACATGTGTAAAAGTACTAATGCTATGACAGAGTTGAAAATAAGAACCTTTTTTGTTTCTGTGGTATTTTAACCCTGTTGTGAGGTTTAGTGTTGTCTCTAAAAGGAAAGATGCTTTGCAATCAGCAGCTGACTTTGTGAAAAGAACAAAGAGGATTCCTTTCCTTTGTGCCTATAAGCAGATACACACATGCAAACATCTATACAGTGTTGGGGAGTTTCCTTAAGAGATTATTAGTTCCATCCATCCATCCATCTTCATCCGCTTTATCCGGGGCCGGGTCGCGGGGGCAGCAGCCTAAGCAAAGAGGCCCAGACCTCCCTCTCCCCAGCCACCTCCTCCAGCTTATCCGGGGGAACACCAAGGCGTTCCCAGGCCAGCCGAGAGATATAATCTCTCCAGCGTGTCCTGGGTCTGCCCCGGGGCTTCCTCCCGGTGGGACATGCCTGGAACACCTCACCCAGGAGGCGCCCAGGGGGCATCCTTGTCAGATGCCCGAACCACCTCAGCTGGCTCCTTTCGATGTGGAGCAGCAGCGGCTCTACTCTGAGCCCCTCCCAGATGGCCGAACTTCTCACCCCATCTCTAAGGGAGAGGCCAGCCACCCTTCGGAGGAAGCTCATTTCTGCCGCTTGTATCCGCGATCTCGTTCTTTCGGTCACTACCCACAGCTCGTGGCCATAGGTGAGGGTAGGGACGTAGATCGACCGGTAAATTGAGAGCTTCGCTTTTACACTCAGCTCCCTCTTCACCACGACGGACCGGTGCAGCATCTGCATTACTGCAGCTGCAGCCCCAATCCGTCTGTCGATCTCCGGCTCCCTTCTCCCATCACTCGCAAACAAGACCCCGAGATACTTGAACTCCTCCACTTGGGGCAGGAACTCATCCCCGACCCGGAGTGGGCACTCCACCCTTTTCCAGCTGAGAACCATGGCCTCAGATTTGGAGGTGCTGATCCTCATTCCCGCTGCTTCACACTCGGCTGCGAACCGTTCCAGTGCGAGCTGGAGGCCCCCACCTGATGAAGCCAACAGAACCACATCATCCGCAAAAATCAGAGATTAGTTGTCCTGTTAAAACTATATCGAGTCAAGTAATTGTAATTGCTTCATCAGAGTAAAATGTGTAATTAATTACTTTGGATTGCTTTTGTAAAAGTGGGCACTGGGGCATCTTCTTTTTGCTGCTGGTAAACACGCTCTATGTTGTACACTTAAGGCTTTTTCTGATTACAGAATGGAAACATTGTTAAAGTTTAACCACCCACAAGAAAAAAAGGGCACTAATAAAATAAAATAAAAACTTAAAAATTAAGCACATATTGCCTGATCAATCAAGTAATTCGTTCACAAAAAATATGTAAAACAATTTAATCAATGTTCTTTCCTATTTCTACGCAAACAGTTTTATTTTTAACATAAATAACATACTCAAATGTAACTCAATAAAAACAATAATTGCTATAAAATAAGCATTTATTTTGTGCACATTACAAATGCGCATGCATGTGCACGTATTTATTTGTATTTCAGTAGTCAGATGGCTGCAGGCTTGTTGATCTTGTTTTTCTTTGTACTACCTGTAGTTTTATCCTGTTTGCCTTACCTTTGAACTCATTTTGAAATCGGACAACATATGATGCCAACGAATCTCCTGAAGAAACCTTTTGATGTGCCAGTTAAGTGTGGGAGCTGGAGAACATGGCTTTAGGCTCCAGTACAATAGGAGGTGAGCAGCTGTGGAAGAGGTCTTTAATGGCTGAGGAATAGAATGAATGGAAGAGGCTAAAGACAGATGTGGAGCAGATGGGGGCAGCTGCAGCAATCATCATCTGTTCATGTGTTTTTGGTTCCCCGAATGAAAAATTATT
Source organism: Perissodus microlepis (assembly GCF_051167445.1). Taxonomy (NCBI): domain Eukaryota; kingdom Metazoa; phylum Chordata; class Actinopteri; order Cichliformes; family Cichlidae; genus Perissodus; species Perissodus microlepis. The sequence goes on from NC_140474.1 coordinate 16,820,965, forward strand.
TGTGACTGATGATGATTATGTGCTTAACTGAACCTTGTACTGTACTCTGGATGCTTGATTGAGCTCGAAATGCTTTGGCACTGTTAATGAATACCTTTAGTAGATACTTTTTTAATAGACTTTTTTGTGACTTTCAACTCTGAGAAAGTGAGCCGTAACTATAGCTGCTTATTTGCACATCCAACAAGTGTGAAGCAGCCTAAGCACTTATTTAATGTTGTGTTTCTGAATGTGTCCCTCAGTTGTATCTCTGTGACCAACTCCCAAAGTAAAAATAAATCTGCTCCTTTAGCTGCTATATGTTCTGTTTACCATCTAGTTTCTGACATTTTTGGTCTGCTGTTTGGTGCAGGGTAGGTGACTCTCAGGGAATCTTCTTTTGTGCTGAAAACAGCTGTCTTGAGTCTGGCTAATAATTCACTGTGGATTTGTGGCTATGAGAGACTCTTCTATACAAGTCATTTTTTGTCTCAAATCTAAACGTCAAAACAGTGATTGTCGCGCTTTTGCGCGTCATTTATTTCCTGTACATGGCACTTTTTTTTCTCTGTCCTTTGAATGATCTCTCTACTTCCAGCCAGATTGTCTACCACACATTTCTCTGTAGTTACATATTGAATACTTCAGTGGTAAAACTGGAAGGACAATACATTATGAAATGTAACAGTTTCACACTACCGCTGCACTCTGGCTAATGCTTGAGATTACAGGCCTCTTAATTTTGCAGCATTTTTTTTTAAGATAATTGATGGTAATACAGCTGGAGTCTATCCCACCTACCACAGGGCGAGAAGTGGGAGTACACCCTGGACAGGTCAGTCTAACCAAGGCCAATACAGAGAGGCAGGCAACCAGTTGCACTCACAGCTGGATTACCCAGCAAGAATTATTTGCTATTATTTATGGTAGATACAGTAAAATTGATGTAGAGGAACCAGTGATCCACTGTATGATTCTATATGTGTTTAGGCTGTTAGTATTGCATATACATTTGTTGATAAATTTTCTTCCTACTGATCTTACTGTGCATGGTCACTAAACCTATGTGGCTGAGGCCTTGACAATCAAAGCAAAAGATCAGCAACTCTAGGAAGGATTCAGTTCTTTTCCACTTGCTAATCCTTATCGGGAACATAGGCATTTGGTCCAAACAGATGTAAGGTGTCATGCTTTGGTGTGCCTGTATACATACAAGAGAAAGTACCAGCACCCCTTTTTTCATTTAGCCATTTGCTGCATATACACTCACTTTGAGAGCTCTGGGTAGTTAGCTTTTTTTTTTTTTTTTTTGCCACGTGTGTGCACAGTTATTTGCCTTTCTGTCAACAGTGTCATTGTTCACACGCTGTTGTGTGAAATGTGCTCCACACCCAAGTTTAGAGTTTCTCAACCTTAGGGCTTGTGTAGTCGCTTCAGATTGTGAGGAAAGTCACAAGACGAGGCAAAAGTTTATATAGAACAGATGATATAAAATGATATGTTGGTACATACAGTAATCATATTTCCCCCAGGCATACATTGTGTAATTAAAAATGTATTTTTGATTTGAAAAACACAGGTGTGACTTTTTCATAATGGCTCCACAGTGTAGTGGTTTACACGTTCATCTAACAAGCAAAAACCCCTGGTTTTATACCCAGGTGGAGACACAAATCTCCGCCTGGGCAACCACTTATCTGTGTTTTACAATTGATAATTAGCTTAAGTAAATACAGCTAAGTCTAGTCTCCTTATGTTAGCAGCTCCAGAGAACAATAGGATTCTTGTTTTTTACTCCGCCTTGTCTGCAGCATCAGGAGATAAACGACCTGGCACAATGGCACAGCAGCGAAATATAACACCCTCATATCAAACAGACGATAACAATGGCAGAATACGCAGAGCATCTGTTGATGTGCTGAAGGACACTTGAAAAGGGAAGCAGTTGACACTCAAGTTCAATAATGTGGTGAAACCCTTGCTGCAGTTAAAAACCATTATCATAGCAAGGCTGGTTTTTAGCGTGGCCAACTAAATGACTGCTTAGGGTGATCCCTGAGTTGGCCACGCTGCCCGCTGGAGGGGCCCCAAAAGAGGAAGGAAGAAAAAAACTTTGTGAACTGTAAAAACTGTTAACAGTTCGGTCAACAGTCTACAACTGACTGACTCTCATATAACCTGCTTTTAATTTAATCGTCCAGCTGAGTAAGAATCATGTATGACTAACCAGGTTACTGATATTTCTTGTAAAGACCTTTCTCATCTCAATAAATCCTATTAATGTGTGTATTTTATGTGCTCAGGTGTGCCCTCAGCTTGGGTCATGAGGAAGTCTTTTGAAGTCCTTTAAAGAGAAAAGAAAATCTCCATGAGAAAGCTAAATAATTTTGCTAGTGTCACAGTGAAAAATGTAATACTAATTTCCTGTTACAGAGACTGCTGGCTCGGTAGTGCAGTGGTTAACATGTTTGCTCAACATGTGGAAGGTTGCTGGTTTGATTCCAGCTGGAGAAACGAGGGCATCTGGTGCAGAGCTCTGCTAACCCAAACATGTTAACCTGCTGTAGTGATGCCTTACCACAAAGGAGCGGCTGAAGGTTTCTTCTTCTATTAATGAAATCAGAGCATTGTTCTAACTATTCAACACGGAGACAGGATACGTCAGCACCAGCATCTGTACTTTCCACACATCACATAAAGTTATAGAATTACAATGAAGTCATTGATCTAGGATATCACTAAATTAAAAAAATGTTTGTGGGTGGAGCTGATGGATGAGGGGTGGGGGGACACATCAATGAATCCTCTTTGTGATTCTTTCCAAAATGCATTTCAGCTGTGCGTGGATTGACTTCTGCCTTCAAACACATCTAAGACAGAGTATGTAGACAACAGGGACTAAACAAACGAAACAACATAATTGCAACCAGACAGTAGTGACGAGTTGGTGGTTTGAAATTTTGGGGGTCACTGCGCCCTGGCTAATGTTTACTTCTGCAGCGAACTTGAGAATATGATGGGAAGTTTCTTCTGCTCTCATCTTCTCCCAGAGAGTCCTGCAAAATCCTAAAAATACATCATGTCGGCAAATAGCCAGTCCACATAGGGTGTATTTGTATAGTTTTAGATGTGTGCCCCTCACTGATGGAAATGAGACTTTACTTCCTAAGTAGAGGAACTGTTTTTTTTTTTTTATTACAGACAAGTTGCTGTTGATAAAAATTGTGCACAAGTGACATGGCGAGGTACTTTTTTAATTGTTTTTTTTTCTGTAACACTCAAACTGAAATGAATGCATGTAGTTTAAAAAGCTGTGATATAAAATATCTAACTTTCTTCTTCCTGTCATGTTTCTTCTACACAGAACAGAACTAGAAACCGAGACAGAATCATTCAAAACTTTTATTCAACAGTTATTAATCGATAGTTAATGAATAACGTGTGTGTGTGTGTGCATGTGTGTGTGTGTGTGTGTGCGAGCGCGAGCCTGTTATCTGGGAATAAAGACTGAAAACATAAGGAATCAACTAGCTGGCTTCACTTCTCACTCTTTGTGTACATTATGTCTCATTTGGTTAATCTGTCTCGCAGTTGTGTAACAGTTAGCTTTGCTTTAGAGTCTGTTCTGTGTGCTTCGATAGTGCCGTAATCCAGATTCAATCCTTGTTATTATCTTCTGTTTGAGAGGTTTCCTTTGATGCTGCTATGCTGCTGATCCCCAGCTGACACACACCCAGCACACAGCCTGGCACATAGATTCTTGGTCCCAGCAGCTCAGTGGGAAAAACTAAGAGATGGACAATGACAAGGAATCATGCTGAATTGCAGCTGTTCTGATCAGGATGCCAGTTATAAATTTAATCAAAGATCCAAATAAACATGCAAACAAAGCACTTAGCAATAGTCACTTACAGACTTCATAAAGGAAGTGCTTTGTGGTTATTTGGAGCTCGCATTAGCAGGATAAATGAATTATGCAAACCGCTTTGATAACCTTTAAAACTGCACCATACAGGTGGTGAAAACCACATAGCGATGCAGGTGTAACTCTCTTGGCTGTGTTTAACCAGAATAGTGTTGCAATATTGTTGCTAATATGCTGCGCTTTTAGTTTAATGAGGTTTATATTGCAGTGTTTTTACTGTAATAATGAAGCTAATCCCAAAAATATAACAACTAAAGAGGGTGAGGGATTTATTTGGCTTTGGTTTGCTGTTAGAACCAGTTTGGAAAAGCCCAAAATAAAGGCCTGCTGTGCGTGTTAAGACCTGGAATTCTTCTTTGTATGTCACGCGCTCCTCATTGTGGACAACATCCATTCATTTAGTAGTGCTAAAAAATATCCAAAATATAGGACGAGAAAGTAGGCCTACGATTTACAGAATTATAATATGGTAGCTCAAAAGACAGGCTTAATGTAAGTAATGTATTCTTTCTTTTATGGTTGCGTCTTCAGAACGTTTAAAGTATTTGGAAACAAACTAATTTAAATGTAAAAAATGCATATTTTACTTTCACTCTCCTTTCACTGTTGTGCAATAAAGGTGATGAGCTGGATCAAAATGACCTCAGTTAAAAAAGGTCGACTTTACCTTGTGCGAAAGTGATAAAAACACACAGTCGCTTCCAGTGATGTTCGTCTAATAAATATAGTCAACACAAAAGCAACAGTTGTCAGCTGAACAGACTTTATTGGCATTGCAGTAAAGTGAGGAAATCACCTGTCACCTGCTGTGGGTGGAAACACAGTGTGCTAATCATAACCTCCTGGGATCTTGACCACTGTTTTTATTTTACTGCTGTATAGATTCATAACTATATGAAAGTTAGTCTGGGATGGCAAGCAATAAAATAATTGAAATAACTGAATCGTGGCTTTATCAGCTACAAAGTGCTTAAAACATAGAGCGCTCACCGGCTACCTCCACCCCAGCTGGTTGTGTCACCCTTTGACTACGTGACCATGTCACATATCATCACATCACCAGAGTTAATATAATGCCATAACAGGGATGGAAGATCAATAAATCAAACAAAAAAATAGGACTGATGTTTTAAAGCAACAGCAAATTAGTTCCAGTGGATGTTTTTCACTGCTAACAGCAACAAGGGATTTAGTTCATAGTCCTCGGTTATGTGCGGTTAATTTACATGGATGACGTCCAGATGGTTCTCTGTGAAAGAATGTCGCAACCAGGATTAAATTCATCTGGCTCCACTAGTGACATTAAACACAGCCTCAGTCAACAACAGTTACACTTTACTGTGAGCAATTCTGTTCGATTTGAAGTTATACTCCTGCTGTATTCAAAGGGCATATATGACCCTGTCAACAATACACGAAAGCACAGTAGCATCATGTCTGTGAAGGTTCTCAGTCATCCAGGTCACCGTAGTCTAAGGAGCTTGGAAAGAAAAGCGTCTGGACTTCTTTAAGTTTCTTGAAGTTTTAAGTTTCAAGAAACTTAAAGAAGTCCAGACGCTTTCCTTTCCAAGCTCTTTAGACCACAGCAGCATCAGATACAGCAGAGAAAATGAGCATTTTTATCTCCAATGAAGAGGAAGTGTCGGTCTACAGCTTCTTCTGTTGTAATACTCTCAAGGTTTTGTAATTTGCCCAGCTAAAACACTGTGCCTCATATTTTACACTGTACAGTTTGAAAAGTGGAGTTTTATGGTTTCACGGTTACTTCCACTTCCTCTTTTGGGGAGTTTGAGAAGTGTAGTTCTGACACCAGCCTCTTTTTTTCAGTTGTTAAGCAAACGACAACTCCTACACATTTGGCACATCCTGCTCCGGAGACAGGATTTAATTGTGAGAGAGTTCAGAGTGACAGCTTTATTTGACCCTGAATTCTAAAGAGATAATAAAGGCCTGTCTTAAAACTTTTATGTGTTTTCCACAAACTTAGAAAGCATGTAATATATAAGACATTGTGTACTATTTAAAACAAGAGTCAGTTTTTTGCGATACCAAGGCATGCGTGTTAAATGTAATATTACTTTGCCCTGTGGTCTTTGCAGACAGTTGAATTGATGCGTGAGTGTTCAGAGAGTCCGTTATTCTCAGAAGTCATTTATGGATGATGATCGTAAAAGGTTTAATGTTTTCAGGTGCAGTAGTTCACTGTAGTGTTGGGCACATCTTAGAGAGGAAGCTCACTAATGGACCGTAAGTGTAGACAGTGTAATTCCCCTGATGAAGCATGTCTGATTATAGCAATATAGACTGACTATACTACTGTCACTTATTGCAGCATATAGTTTTTTGTCTTCTGGAAATGTCTTTCATGGAAATGAACAGCTTAATAATAATCTCTAAAGACTGGGATGTGTTTTCTGTGAAAAAGTCAGTAAGCAAAACAAATGTTACCATTGAGCCGTTGTACATGCACCAGAGATGTATATCCTGCAGATGGTGTCGGCAGGAAACACCCACTCATTTTTCCTCTCTGTACGTTCTCCTTAACCTCAAATGTCAGAAAACACGCAACAAAAAAAACTGTCTACCCTTGCATTATAGTGCCACACTGAATAATTCACCGACTACAAAAACAAAACAACTTCAGGATCTCAGGAGATAATCATCCTCAGAGATAAGCATCCTCAGACAGCCTTTATGTCACTAAGCCTCGTGCTGCTCTGTTTAAGGCGTTCAGGAGAAAAAACACAGAAAACACTCCTGCATAGCTGTTAGTGGAAATCCTATAATCTCCAATGATCAATGGATCAATGAACTTTAGTGTGCTGTGGTGAACCTTTCGCTGACCTTCCAGCGGAGTTACGAAATCTGCTGTCATGTTTTGAATGAATCTTTCGATAAATACACACGGGAAGAAAACAGAGATAACGTTCGTTGATGTGTGAAGTTGAAGAGAAGTGACAACTCAGAAAACTAAACAGGGAAAAAAACACTTGGGTGAACTCACATTTCCACCAATTTACTGCATGTGGAAAAATGTCACTAAAAGTAAAAGATTACTTTCAAAAATAAAGCCACGAATATGTACACAGTTCAGCCACAATATAAATAAAGAAAACACTGAAAGGTGAAGCGAAACATAGTACGGTCCTGGCGTTTATATGGACGTTATTTTAACATGTGCCACCCAAACCAAGTGTATCCTGTGTTAATGGCACCTTACATGCACATGTGCCCCCCTTTCCCTACCAGGACACGCCGTACATGCAAGCTTTACTAAACAAACTGGCCAAGAACAGTCAAGGAACACAGAGTCCTTGCTGTGCATCCCACAGGACCCAGAAGCCCTTCTCCCAGTGTTGTATGTTAGGCATGGAAAAACACCACTAAAGGGAGTTGCACAATAAAAAGGCCGTTCATTTTTCTGTCATGGCTCATCTGTGTGTAGTTAGTAGTTTTTATGATTCACCTCATATAAAGTGCTGAATGAATCAGATTCCTCCATGCTATGCCATGGTTATAAATCTTTGTACGATTATCTTTCAATCAATCAATCAATCTTTATTTATAAAGCACTTTTCATACAAAGATGTAGCACAAAGTGCTTTACATGGTTAAAAGCAGCCCACCCCGCCCTCCAACTCACTCCCCACACTCTCATTAACATAAACGATCATGGATACATACACACACACAAACACACACACACACACACACACACACACACACACACACACACACTTAAAGAGTAAAATTGGGCAGCCACGGTCGATCACAGCCCCGGTGCAGAGAGCCCCCTCCGAGGAATCTTTGTCGCTGCACTAATGCAACCTTTTGGCTAAAAAACAGAAATACAGCAAAGTTTCACGCACCTTTGGTAAATTGTGCTCTCGTGCTGTTGCCAACTCTACAGCCCAAAATGATTCATTTGTTTCCAAAAAAGCAAGATGAGAGCATTAATCAAGCTCAAGCCTATAAATTTATTCCATGGAGGATGGGTGTGTTAGATTTCTCATAAAGACTTAAATGAAGTGAACCAAAAAGTCTGCAAATGACTCACTATTGCTTGTAAAGGCTAACAGCTGTAAGCAAGTTATGAAGCTGAAGGAAACAGAATATCATCAGTGTGAGCATCGCTGAATCACTTCAGAGCAAAATGTAAGTGAATGAATCAACCTGAGGCAATAAGGTCGCATGTGTTGTGTTACTGCTAGCTTACCATTGAAGGGGATGGCTACGGTGAAAGGCTTTTACTTTTAAGGTCAGGTTCAGATCAAATGTTAGGATTCGGCAAATAGTGAGTAGATCTTCACGAAATGACTGTAAGTGTGACGTCCTCTGAAATGATGATAACACAAAACTGTAAGTGCAGAAATTTGTTAAACAATAATGTTTGTGGCAAACGTCAGTACACATTAAGCCACTTCCATACTTAAACCTGTTAAAATCAGTGCTTTTGTATTAAGCACAGATAAAATGAGTTCGTGTGTTGTAAATTGTGGGAGTCATAGCTTTAGACTCATGCAGATCTAGCTCAAGCTATGATCAGTGTTACTGACACAGGCTGTGTTTTTTTAACGGAAACACTCTGAGCGAACTCAGACTACACAACACGCTTTCCAATTCCTGAAAAGCCAGCAGCCGGGCGGCGAACACTGCGGTGCATTAGGTAACTAAAGAACCAGCTGTTTTCTGTAGAAGTTAAAGAAGCACAAATATTGAATACAAACATGAAAGAAGCTGCACGTGCGATGTCAGTTTTGTATTAATAGTTCATTTTCTCCAACTAAAAAACACCCAAAACAAATATTGCAGGTTTAACAGGCGCCAATGAGATTGATATTGAGCTTCTCTTCTTACTCTAGGAAGGAAAGTAATTACGCATATTTTCCCCAAAATTTTAATTCCTTCAGAGACTGTAATCGATCTGTAAATGATCTCTGAAAGCCCCGTTTTCTCTGCACTGTCTGCTCTAAAGTTTCAGCTTCAATCTGCAGTGAAACAGGATCAGGAAGACAGAGTTAGGGGAGTCCACTAGGACAACACGATAGGCAGTAATGGGTTGTAGAGTGTAGAAATCCATTATGTGGTCTGTTTCCTGAATGAAGCCATCACCAACCCTCTTACATGCAACCTATGTGTGTCTTACATGCCTTATTTACAACAGATGGCCTGGATAAAGGTACATGAAGGCTGTCAGAACAAAGAAGCGAGATCCACAAAAAACAATTTGAGCAAAATAAAACAAAAACAAAAAATCTCCAAAACAAAATACGGGTGGCCTAAATAAACGATAACTGCATCTCCGGTCAAACCAGAGCAAATGATGCCACGTGCCTCCTCATCTCCTCTGTCTTTCATCACCACCATGACCCAGAAATCAATCTAAATATGCCAAGCTGAAGGATGTCTCAATTCCTAAAATGCATCTGGCAGAGAGGAGAGAGGAGGCTTGTCGGACGAGTTATATTCGAGGGTGCACAGGTGTTGGATCCTCTGCTAAAGCGCTTTTACCCATGACGCATGAAAGACGTGCGTGACACGGCTGGAATATACAAACCATGGCATTGATGGGGGGGTGTCTGTAAATAAAGGAGTCTCTGCATTCATTCAGATTGTCTAAGCGTCTAAGCGTCTAAGCAAAAATACCTCATTTTGTTATATGCCTGTTGCCTTGGCTCCACTCTCTTTGCATCTCTGCTGGGTAGGATTAAGACTTGAGGAGAGGTGGTGAGGGAAGGAACTGAGGATTGAGAAAGCTGCATGCAGGCAAGGTAAAACCATACTGAGAAGTCCGAGGGCTGTCAAAATATCAAAGTAAAATAGTCTGGATGTGAAACCATCAGCTGAAATATAATAATACTAGTCTGGTACTTGTCTGGTAACAGTGCCCTCCAAAGCTTTCTGCGTATAATTGTGAAATGTTTAAAATCCATCGATTTTTTTTTTTTTACCTGCTTTAAAAGAGTATTTGGTTAAAAGGTAAATATCTCCATGGCTAAAAAAGAGACAAGGTTCTGTTTCATTCAGTATTTTTCATTACAATTTGCAAGGCTGTGGGTGGTGATAGGTGAATGCAACTGCACATGTACGGCACTTTATTGGCTAGATTTATATATGGTACATATATGATACATTATATGTCTTCATCACGCCTTCCCTGCAGCTCCCAGGTTCTCTGTTCTCCTAAATAATCCCCCATGATGCTTTCCCTCTATGTCTGGCCTGCTCTTTAAGCACAGACAGATCCATTAATATGCTCCTGTTTAAGGAGAGCCTGACATGTCATCAGTTTTGGCCCCACAGCCTGTAGTGCTTTGAGTGGACGGCTTGTGATTTGTGTTTGTCTCTGCGGGGCTTAAAGCCTGCTGAGAGCACCATAAGAGGCAGGGTGGCATGCAGGGAGCAGAAGCATGAGCGAGGGTGGTAATGTGGCGTGAGACAACAATAGCAAGGAAGGTAGCAGAGCACACGAGTCTGTTTGAAATGTTTCTGGCAGCGCCGCGTGATGAATTAAGGGTACCATAACTTTGCATTGAGCACAAGAAGCATTTGTCATTGTGTTTGTTAGTGTGTTTAATGCCAAGATTCATTTTTGTTTGAAACATTAAATCAAATAAGAAATTACTGCCAGCATGAGACCTTTTCCTAGGTCAGAAGCCAAAATAGTTAAGGGTGTTGTTGTATTTTCTTTATCGTTCCTACGAACATCTTTTAAAATGTATCTGCCACCAAATTGTGCTGACATCTGTACCCCCGGGCCCTTTTCCACACACACACACACACGATACATAAATCTTGAGATTACTAAATTCAAACTGTTTGTTTGAATTTAGTAATCTTCAATTTTTCAGCGTGTATATCAGTGTAACCTTTGATGTCTAGGTAACAAAAGCCAATTTTAAGACTAGTAATGTACGTGATCTACGCTGGCAATCACAAAGCAGTTAACAGCCACTTCACGCAGTGATGAATTAAAAAATAATAATTCTCAACTAACAAAACAAACATTCAAAACTCTGTGAATACTTCCAGATGAGTTTATTAAATAACCGCTCCCCAATTTTTCAAAGTTTTATTACCGCTCTTGATGCTGCAGTGACTTCCTGCTTACATACTTTGGGTGACTATTTTTCAAGTTTGCTGGCATTTCATTTACACACAGTCGACATTGATAATTTTATTGAGTTCCAACTCCATCTTGGAAGCTACTGGTTTTTACTAAAGCTGGAGTTTTTATTATTTATTTTTTATTTTACTACCAGTTGCTACTAATGTAGTAACAAGGAGGAGAGAAACTTACTAATAAAGTGGTGGCAGCAGGTAAATTGTGAAATTTTGCAGTCTACGCCTGCAAAAAAGGAAACGTGTTGTGTGAAAGGAAGTTGAGGACACACTAGCTCAGATGTGTTTTCGTAAAATCCCTCCGTGTCTTATCTGCCATTTATTAAGCCTGTGAAATCCGCTAGAATCTGCCAGCATCAGTTGTGCAATTCAAGAAAGTTTAGATGACTTAAAATTGCATGCTTACTTCCTAAAAAGTCAAAAACATCTGGAGAGTATTTCATTCCACGCTCAACTGTAACTGCTACTGACACATGCAGGATGACGGCTCTCTTCCAGGATTTTGATGTTGTTATACCGTTGAGCTCAACGCCTTCGGTAAAATCACATGATAAGTGCTGTTATTTTGGGTGTGCTTGTTCTCTTATTCTGTTGTCTTTTTTTTTATTGTTTGTCATCAGCATACCCAGACATGTTTAGGTGAAATATCGTGTTTGGTTGATTTAAGCCAGCTGATAAGTGTGCGAAGCATGCAGTCATGCTTGTGACTGGTCCCTGCACTGGGTCTGGACTCTCCCTCAGGCCTCTCTCATGTTTCTTGCTTATTAGTTTTCAGTCCAGTCCCTAGCAACATGGAAACATTTACACTGATGTAGAAAAGCAGTCAATCAGCAGAAGCCATTAATTAGGAGAATGTTTGTTGGATATTTCGTGGAGGAAATGGAGAATTGTTGATAGAGAATGGGAGTGAGGTGACAAAGATGCTTTGCCAGCTGCTGCTTCTCTCTCTGCCCTGGCTTTGTAAGCAGCCAGCTGCTGCTGTTGTCTGGCCTGCTTTTCTCCAGTCTGTCATACCATAAAGGTCGATACAGGAAAAAGATGTGGTTTTAACATGCTGCCTTATGTGGGTCTGTTTTCGGAACACTTTGTACATTTGAAACTTAAAGATGCGCTTACACCGAGTGTGATGATGCTGACATTTGTTAAAGCCTTGCACAGCAAGATGAACTGCCATCTCCTTTGACACTGATGCTGAACACGCAGTTGAGTTTTCATCTGGCTTTAGCAACAAAGTGCCGACGACTCTGCTCTATTTGCTGGAGGAAGCTTCGAATGGTCTCCATCCAGTTGAGACAACGTTTATTCTTTAATATCTTTAATCGTGTGCCAAAAACTTTCCGCTGTCAAGAAGTTTCCTCTCAAAAATTCGTATTAATATTTTTAAAAATACATTGTTACCATTTAATAACTTATTACTGTTTGTCTTCTTCTCCATACCTTTGTCTTCATCATTCTGGTACAAGCTCACCTTGGTTTCATCCGTTCAAAGATTATTTTAGAGAATTGTGTCGGCTCTTTTAGATGTTTTCTGGCAAAGTCTAATCTGAGCTTCCTGGTGTTGAGTGTAACCAGTGGTTTGCACCTTGTTGTAAACTCTCTGTATTTCCATTCATGAAGGCTCTCTTTATAATAAAGTTTGACAATGATACATCTGCCTCCTCAAGAGAGTTCTTGGCTCGGTTAGATGCTATGAAGTTGTTTTTCTTAACCTTGGAAATAATTCTGTCATCACGCACTTCAGTTGTCTTCTGTGGTCTTTCAGGTCTTTTGGTGTTGGTGAGCTGATCAGTGTAAAATTTTAACAATACACCAGATTATTTGGGGTTGTCAGCCTAATGATGACCTCCCGCACTTACACTAACAGTGAACAGCTATGACATACAAATTCAGTACTTTGAAGGGAACAGGTCTTACCTGGCCATTAATTCTGAACTTCTGAGAATGCAGAGCTGTATATAAAAATGCCAGATTTTTATTTCAATTCACTTGAAATTTTGCACTTCAAACACATCTTGATTGTTTAATTTACAATTCTACAAAAATTGTCTCTCTAACTCTTGACCTTGGCCTTGTAGAAGAGACGGTACAGAAACATTTACACTTGTAAGCTGGAAATCACAGGAATTGCATCTAACCTTGACGCTCTCTCTGTCTTTTCTTTACAGATTGCAGGCTTTATCAATGCGATCCATCCATTTTGCGGTGACAAAGAGAACCTGGCAGCTTTCAGATTCTATGCAGTCAACCCCATCGTTGATCCTTGGGTCTTTATCATCTGCCGCAA